>NC_056725.1:1784371816-1784474316 GCF_019279795.1 Protopterus annectens | reverse complement strand
ACTCAGTTATGACAGATATTAAATAATGTAGACCAGCCATATGCACACAAACCCTGTTAAACCAACATTATTTCAAATGTAGAAGAGCAATACTTACATTCTTTCCTCATGTCTGGAACACCCCCCTCCTGTTTCTTGTTCTGTCTCCACAGTGTATGTTGTAAGAGGTTTATCCAACTACCCTCTGTGATGCTGTTTGTCATGCATTGACATGAAGTCCTGCTCACAGTGAATGAAAAGGGCCAACACCCACATGATGTCCTTAGTTATAGAAGTGTGTTTCCAAGCAATTGGCTATAGGAATGATACCACAGCTGTTCCACATGCAATTAGCTAGTGGGGGACTGCAATTCATGCACAGGTCATCAGCTGATCATGATCATAAGCTGCTGCCTAAGCAAAGCAGGTGCACTTTTCCGCATCCACCAGAGAAGGAGTGAGAGAGGCAGACAGAGACAAAGTAAGAAAGGAAGGGGTAGGAGAGTAAGAGCTAAGCATATTTGTGTCACACACTTACCAGTACTGAGTTTCAAACCCCTGCCTGACTATGTATTGCTATTACATTTTTATGCAGTTATTGTACGCGCCATGGAGCTTACATGTTGAAGAGTTGTCCAAAGGTATCTTTGAAGGTGAGTGACATCAGCAACAGTGATAAAGGAGGGATAAGGTAAGTGTAGTACATGTGGCTGTCCACAAAAGCAGGTGTCAAGGAAGAAACAACCACACTCTTTCAGGGTCTAACACACATTATCACAGTTGGCAGGGTCAGGATTAGAACTCCTAACAAACTACACTACAGTATTATGCAGGTATCACATGTGCCACAGAGTGTATCAGGCTGATATATGGGCAAAGGGTATTTCAAGGTGACTGACATCAGAAGGCATGCTACAGTAGGGCAATGGGAGGTGTAGTGACTGTGAATGGCTTCCAAATCATTAATCTCCACACACACACACAACACACACACACACACACACACACACACACACACACACACACACACACACACACACACACACACACACACACACACACAAACACAGACACACATTTGCCAGTACTGATATGCATGGGTTCATTGCTTCACAGGTATGTAGTAGTTGACTGTGCCAGAAGGCTGTACAAGGCATGGCAAAGGGTATACCTAGCCCACATGACAATGGTCTCTAGTGTGGCTCAGGGGTGTAGTCCCAGGATTGACCCACACACGTGGGTATTGTATTCATCATCCACTCATCTGGGTTACTATTGTGGGTGGCCAGTGCTGTGCAATGCTTGCCATGTATGTGTTTTATATTCCATAACATGGGCAGTGTCTGGGTTGTGCACATGTCCCACATGCATGTTCGTTGACATGTTGAAGTGTACCTGGGGTCTCTGGCACATGTTGTGTGGACAGATTGTTATCATCTGATGTGGCATTCCTGACCTCATGTGGTGAAAACAGGCTATGGAACTGAGGTTGTGCCTGTACCTACATTGACAGAATGATACAGGTATTCACTGGTGTTAGTGGCATCTGTCCATACAGGGCATGTGTATAAGGCATGGTTATCCCTTTGTGGGGTACATTTGCAGACTCTACAGTTGTTGCAGGTGTCCAGTGGAGAACATAGCAAAAGACCACTGTAAGGAATTAGTTGCCTATTGTAGAGATGGAACAGGGTGTCATGTCCTCTGTAGTCCACTGGAATCACACAGTGGTTACTATATGTGGGCAATATGCATGGAACTACCAATATAGTGGTTGTTGCCTAGCAAAGTGAGTTTGTGTATAAGACATGGGTAGAAAGTGTTCTCTGGGTAATACAAGGCTTGCCTGTATTGTTTACCGATCCATAATGTCACATGTAGGTGTATGGATTGTCTACACCAGCCTCTCTGCTGTTTGACATCTGTTGTCTTTGTAAGGTGAACATTGTGACATATAGTAGGTCTCAATATAAGAAATTTGAAAAACATGCCCCACAATGAGTCCTGTTATTACACAATCACAGCTACCTCCACACAGGATACTGATGACACACACTCACACACACACACACACACACACACACACACACACACACACACACACACACACACACAAAACAGCACTGAGATTCAACCCCCTACCTAGCTATGTATTGCTACTACAATGTACCGCATTTATTGCATGCACCATGGAGCTTATAGGGATAGCTCAACTCCAACAGTGTATTTCAAGGTGAATGACATCAGCAGGCTTGCTAAAGTAGGGCAATGGAAAGTGTAGTGACTATGACTGGCCTCAAAAGCATTGATCCCTACACACACAAACACACACAGAGTTTCACAGTTGCCATGTCTGGGTTTAGAACGCATACCTAACTAGTACATCACACTATAGCATTACACAGTTATAGCACTTGCCACAAAGCTTGTTAGCTGCATTCCAAAGGTGTATTTCAAGGTGAATGACAGAAGCAAGCTTGCCAAAGTAGGGCATTGGAAAGTGTAGTGACTGTGACTGGCCTCAAAAGCATTGATCCCTACACACACAAACAAAGACACACACACACACACACACACACACACACACACACACACACACACACACACACACACACACACACACACACATAGTGTTTCACAGTTGCCATGTCTAGGATTTGAACTCCTACTTAACTAGTACGTCACACTAGAGCATTATGCAGTTACAGCACACGCCACAGAGCTTATAGGGCAAGCCTTACTCCAAAGGTGTATTTCAAGGTGAATGACATCAGCAAGCTTGCCAAAGTAGGGCAATGGAAAGTGTAGTGACTGTGACTGGCCTCAAAAGCATTGATCCCTACACACACAAACAAACACAGAGGTTCACAGTTGCCATGTCTGGGATTAGAACTCCTACCTAATTAGTACATCACACTAAAGCATTACACAGTTATTGCACATGCCATGGAGCTTATAGGGCTAGCCCTGCCCCAACGATGTATTTCAAGGTGAATGACATCAGCAGACTTGCCAAAGTAGGGCAATGGAAAGTGTAGTGACTGTGAATGGCCTCAAAAGCATTGATCCCTACACACACAAAGAGTTTCGTAGTTGCCACATCTGGGATTAGAGCTCCTGCCTAACTAATACATCACACTATAGCATTATGGAGTTACAGCACTCACCACGGAGCTTATAAAACTAGCCCTACTCCAACGGTGTATTTCAAGGTGAATGACATCGGCAGGCTTACCAAAGTAAGGCAATGGAAAGTGTAGTGACTGTGACTGGTCTCAAAAGCATTGATCCCTACACACACAAACAAACACACACACACAGAGTTTCACAGTTACCATGTCTGGGATTAGAACTCCTATCTAATTAGTACATCACACTATAGCATTACAGAGTTTAGCACATGACATGAGCTTATAGGGCTAGCCCTCCTCCAAATGTGTATTTCAAGGTGAATGACATCAGCAGGCTTGCCAAAGAAGGTCAATGGAAAGTGTAGTAACTATGAATGGCCTCAAAAGCATTGATCCCTACATACACAGAGTTTAACAGTTACCATTTATGGGATTAGAACTCCTACCTAACTAGTACACCACACTGTAGCATTACACTGTTATAGCATGCACCATGGAGCTTATAGGGCTAGCTTTACTCCAAAGGTGTATTTCAAGGTGAATGACATCAGCAGGTTTACCAAAGTAGGGCAATGGAAAGTGTAGTGACTGTGATTGGCCTCAAAAGCATTGATCCCTACACACACAAAGAGTTTCATAGTTGCCACATCTGGGATTAGAGCTCCTACCTAACTAATACATCACACTGTAGCATTATGCAGTTACAGCACATGCCACAGAGCTTATAGGGGTAGCCTACTCCAAAGGTGTATTTCAAATTTAATGACATCAGCAGGCTTGCCAAAGTAGGGCAATGGAAAGTGTAGTGACTGTGACTGATCTCAAAAGCATTGATCCCTGCACACACAAACAAACACACATGCACAGAGTTTCACAGTTGCCATGTCTGGGATTAATACTATCTAATTAGTACATCACACTATAGCATTACGCAGTTATAGCGCATGCCATGAAGCTTATAGGGCTAGCCCTCCTACAAAGATGTATTTCAAGGTAAGTGACATCAGCAGGATTGCCAGAGAAGGTCAATGGAAAGTGTAGTGACTGTGACTGCTCTCAAAAGCATTGATCCCTACACACACACACACAGAGTTTCACAGTTCCTATGTCTGAGATTAGAACTCCTACCTAATGAGTGCATCACACTATAGCATCATGCGGTTAGAGCACATGCCAATGAGCTTATAAGGGCAACCCTTTTCCAAGGCTGTATGTGAAGGTGAATGACATCAGCAGGCTAGCTAAAGTAGGGCAATGAGGACTGCAGTGTGTGTGAATGGGCCATAAATCATTCCTTTGGAAGCACACACACAACACTCAGTTGCACATAACTTTACATTTGACAGGACTGTATATACAACTGCTAGATGAATAATGAATTGTACTATCATGTTACAAAATTATCACAAGCACCACAGACACTATACTGCTGAGGGCTACCAGAAGTAAATGTCTACAGTGATAGACATTTGCACATCATGTGGTATTGGCCAATTGGATGTATGCTGGGTGGGACAGGCCTCATGATGGGAAGCTATTTGTCACTGTCTGTCATTCTCTTCCCCATATCTATGTATGTGTATGTTTTACCTATTATAGTGGGTTGTACTTGGATATATGTGTGTATTCTTATCCAATGTGTGTGCAAAGCATGATTGGTGTGCAATGTGGAGTGTGTGCACAGACATCTGCGACTGACAGTTATCTATAGTCCACTGTTGTTGCCAGACATGGGCTTCATTTCTGTAAGTGTGGGAGCATGCCCAGTATGACCCTTCTGTATTTTGTTGTCAGACATGGGCTTTGTTTCTCTAAGTGTGGGAGCATGCCCAGTATGACCTTCTGTACTGAATGTGTGAATCCATTCCAGGTATGTTGTACTCCAGTACAGGCATTTTGTTTTACACCTACAGCTAGCAACCTGTTTCCGCAGGATATCTGTAGATAGGTTGACAGTATGGGGTCACAATGGGCAAAGGATAGTGGGATACTGCAAATAATCATGTCTGTGCTGCTTCTGCTACATGGTTTTGGTGTTAGCAGAGATATTCAGACATATGTACTGTTTTACACTGTGATGTTTTACGTCATCAACTACTGACAGGTATACATATTTGCTTTCCATAATTTCCTTGGGAATACAAGATGAATGAAGCTGTGTCCAGTATTGTGGACTGCAGCCTACATATTCTTGCACAATCATGCCATTCTGGAGGGGGAGCTGCAGACACTTGATGATGGGTCTGTGTAAATAGTCCAGCACCTTAGTACTGTGGTGGCTGAGGATCACATGCTTATACATCTATCAATGTGACAGAATGGCCATATGCTGCTGTGGCCATACCTCACAGCTGTACAGATTCACACAGGTTACCCAGAGGCAGGGCTCATATTTCTGGTCATTACCCCTTCACATTGTGGTTTACAAGCAGGTTTGTAGCCACAGATTCCTGTGTTTGCAGGCAGGGATAGTATGTGTACACATTTGAGTTTCAGACTTCATACACTCAATGGCGTCCATGCTTCTACCCCACTTGTTATTCTATCCTCTTCCTAACATTATGCAAATGATATCTGATAAGTATCCCTATAATTATCACTTCATCCCAGCAGTATTTAGGGGTTGGTCCACAGTTCATGCATTAGGACATGGTGGACATGCTACTGGGATTTGTCAACATGGCATTGCATTTGTGTTCTGTGGACTGTGTTATGTCGTTATTTGGGAGTCCATAAGATAACATACATTGGCAGTAAGGGCGAGACACAGGCCTTTGACGGAGGACTGTAGGGCATTTGGTAGTGATGCAGGCTATCTGTAGCAGGACAGTGCATTCTGTCACTGCTACAGTCCCAGGCTCCAAGCCACTGTATTTCCCTGGGGTGACAGGGTAGGTGTGCAAGGTGTTAATGGCAATAGTTTCTGTCCTTATTAATCCATTGGTGTGGATGCTGGCAAGGTGCTGCTTACAGCTAGGGACACACCTGCATGGGACACCTCTTCAGCATGCTGCATTCTGCGACTATTCCCATACAGAGGTGGGGGTCATATTGTACTCATTCCCAATAGCAGGGATATGACCTGTGATGTACTTGTGGCTGATGGTGGGGTGAGCTGAGTTCATGTGTGCTATGGCAGCTACTTGCAGCTGACTCACAGATATATGTGGGGCATTCCACTTATGGTGGCTTCTACGGGGACAGCAGCAGTTTCTCAGTACTTCAAACTTGTGCCTTTTGTGGTTTGCCAGTGTTTGGCCAGACTACATCAGTATTCCATACTACACAGCCAACTAATGTGCTGCTAACCTATATGTACAAATCCAAAGGTGTGTCCATTTGACAGTAACATTTTATACACTCTCTGTCTAGGGTACTTCCACCTGTGCACTGTTTGTATGTCTGGGGCAAGATTCATACCATGTCCATCTTTCAGATGGTGACAGATATTATATCCGAACAATTAGTATGGATTACTGCTGAATTGTCTTGCTGGGATGCATTGTGTTTGGCATTGCAGTTGTGAGAACTTGGCCCTGTCATCAACACTACTGGCCACTGGCCACCAGGACACAACCCTCCATGCCTACATGCTGACCACTTTCACACATTATACAACACACAACAAACTAACACACAGAGCCCTGCATATTGTACATGTGCAACAATCTATCCTGCTACTTTTGTCATAAACAAAATTAAACTAATAAGAATAGATTCCGGCGTAACCAAAATTAAAAAACACAACGGCTTTAATAGTCCACATATAGAACAATGAAACAATGAAAATCCATCTGTAACTGACTAAGCGCTTTCACCCAACAAAAGGCATCCTCAGAGTCAGTTAAATCATAGTTACAGATCATATATAAAGAAACTTTCAACTTAACTTTCTCCAATGAGAAATAACTTCCAATTAAATAATTACCATAAACAATTGTTCTATTGACTTCACATATATTAACCCTTCATGGTTGTAACACAGTTACAGTTGTATTGCTAAAGCTCATTTGTCAGTTTGAAATTTTAGTACATGACCAAAAATAAATTTATAGTGTACTTAAAAAATCTATATAAAGTATAACATATAAAAATATAAAAAATGTGTGAAATATATATGTTATAAAAATCAAATTTGTAACACATTTTCCTAAAAATAATGTTCTAATAGATTTGAAAGTACTATACCAACAGAGCCCTGTGTTTTAAAATACAAGCCAAGGAAACAACATCATTAATGCCAGGAGAAGTGCTAGCATCCAATCTGACTTGCCATAAGCACTCCTTTACTTCTAGCATATTCTGGTAATCACCCCCAAAATCTTTTTTATATATCCTGTCTATAACAAAAAATATAAATTTGTTAAAACTTACACATCTTTGACTGTGAATAAATAAGGAATTTGTAGTTTTTTTTGTTCTTAATATCTCTTACATGCTCCAATATTCTTTGCCTCAGTTTTCTAGTTGTCATTCCTATATAGAAAGCTGTACAGGATAAACAGGTTGCTGCATATATAACCATGCTGGTATTACAATTGCAATAGCCAGGGCTTGCTATTGTTCTTTTAAAATTCCCAATTGAAACATAAGGTCCATCATTAATAAACTTACATGCCTTGCATTTTCCGCACTTAGCCATCTTAGCTGGTCTCAGGCTAGTGGGTTTCGGTTTCCTTTCCAAAAGTTCTTTAATGTTTGGACCTCTGCTGTTTATAAATCTTGGAGCCCCCCCCCCCTATTATTTTAGTGATATCTTCAGACAATATGCTTTGCCAGCCTGTTTTGATAATTTCCTTAAATTTTCCAGAGTTTTCATTATAGGGTAATACAAAACCTACATGGGAATTATTAACTGCATGCTTTCTCTTTGGGGTATTGGCCATTCCAAAATCAGTGTCTAACAAAATAGGTTTAAAAAATCTACACTTCTTCTAGATAATATTTCGGTCTTGGTCAACATTAGCAAATCCATGGGATATCCCCTTTCAGAGAACAACTCAATCAACGTGTTTAATTCTTCAAAGAATATTACGTCCTTACTAGTTATTCTAGATGCCCTGATCATCTGGCCCTTAACTAAGTTCCTTTTCATATAATAAGGATGGCAACTCATAAAATGCAAAAAAGAATTACTATATGTCTTTTTCCTATACAGACTTGAATGTAATTTCCCTTCTTTTATGTATAGGTGCAGATCCAAAAAAATTCATGGAATGTTTTCCAATTGTGCTAGTAAACCTTAAAAATGTAGTAGTTGTATTAAGGTACTTAATAAATTCATCTAGGTCTTGGCTATTACCTTTCCACAAAAGTAGTATGTCATCCAAGAACCTCAGATAAATTAACATCTTAGAGGCATATGGTGAAGACAACACATATTGGGCTTTCCAATCGGCTAACACTAAGTTGGCATATATGGGTGCACATTTGGCACCCATTGCTACCCCCGTAAGTTGTTTATGAAATTCTGCTTCAAAGTGGATAAAGTTATTTTCTAAAACCATCTCCATTAAATCCACCAGCAAATTTCTCTTAACTTGATGCATGTTCCCATATTTCAACAAGCTCCTTGAAAAACTTTCAAGTCCCTTATCATGTGGTATGACAGAGAATAAGTTTATAACATCCACTGTTACAAAACAAAATTCATCTAAATCAGCACTAGTTAAACTTCTCAAACAATCAAGACAGTGTCAAGAATCTTTTAATATGTGCGGTATTTTGTTTAAAACATTCTTGCATGTAATATCTACATATGCAGCTAGGGGTTCTGTTTTTGATCCTTTTGCCGCCACTTTTGGCCTGAAGGGGGGATTTTTCATGCTTTTATGTATTTTTGGAATCCCAAATAGATTAGGCATAACAGGATGTTCAATAGACAAATAATCAAATTCATCCTGATTGATTATACCTTCAATTAAGTATTCGTATAACTGCCAATCTATTTTAGTATAAGCTTTTTGTACTTCAAACTTGGATACTAAACCATAGGTGTCACCCTCTTGCAACATGTTCTGCATATTCCATGTATATTCAGTATTTGTCATAATGGCCACCCCTCCTCCTTTATCAGGTTTCATAACTCTATAGTGGTGGTTATTTACAAGATCATTTAAACAGAACTTCTCTGCCGAGGTTAAATTGTTTGGGACAGCTTCACAAAAAGTATTTGTTTTCCTTATTTGTAAAGTGCAAAGTCTTTCAAAGGCTAAAATTAAGGAATTGTATGGTGGAATAAATGTACTACTCCTTTTAGGTGTCAAAATTTGTATGTCTCTTATGACCTTTGGTCTACTTTCAAAATATAGTTTTAGGTTCAATTGTCTAGTATATAATTTCAAATTAATAACCATTCTACCCAGATCTTGTCTAAAATTGGGCACAAAAGTAAAACCTTTTTTCAACAATGATAAATGATCTTTGGACACCTCAAAATCTGAATAATTGTATATACTGAACATACCATCACTAATAATTACAGGACACAATTCACTGTCTACTTTTCCTTCTGAATTTTTCGTCAGATCAATTACCTGTTCTTCTTGATTTTGTACTGTTCTTAACAATACCTCTAATGGCATAGCAGGGTCATCTGGTGGTAGAATTGGGTTCCATGTTTCGGATGTAATATATTCTTCGATTTGTAAGCCCTGTTCTATCTGTGATTCCAATTCCTGTTGGTGTTGTTGTTCGAATAATTTGTCCTCTGGCCCCCCTTCCCCCTCCAATTGCCCCCTGTCTGATTCTTGTGCCAATGAGGTATCCTCTCTTGACCATCTAAATACTGTTGATTTTTTTTGTTGTTGATTGTAATTTAAATTCCTGATCCGGTCTGACTGCCTTAATGGGGGTGGATTTTCTAAAAAACTTCTTCCTCTTCTCCATCCATCTGTATGTCTTCCCTCTCATCCATTTCTGACTGGTAAGTATCCCTCCTGTTGTCTAACTCACCTAAAGTTCCTCTCATATTAGGTTTTGGGCATGCTCTGTTTTCAATGTATTCTTTGGTGTCCCTAATAATTTTCCTTTGTTTTCTTCCATACTTGTGTTAACAAATTTGTCTAAATCTGCCTTAATTTTCTCAAATTTCTGTTTGTAACTGTCAAATAATAAATTAGTCACAATACTTTGTTTCAGTATAATCAATTCAGCCTTCAGCAGCCCAATTTTGTTGTTGTTTTCCCCAGTTATAATTTTCATAAGTTCTAATCCAGTTTTATCAAACAGGTCCAGCATTTTTAAATAAGCCTCAGTGTTAGCCTTAATTCCCATGGGTGTCTTATAAATCCTTAAGCCCCTAGGTACCTGTTTGAGTTCCAGGGATCTTTCTAAAAAAACATTATTCATTTGTAAGGATTTATACTTCTTAGCTAGTTTTTTCAAATTTTTGTAACTGTTCATTTAAATTTCCCTTATCCACATGGTGTGGCCTGTTCATCACCTCATCAAACTTCGGGGAAATGAGAAAGTTATCCATATCAAAATTATTGTTTTCTCCTCTGTTTTTCGTATTCATTCCCCCTGCTCTACTAGCATAACTACTATGGGCTACATCTCCTTGTGTGTTGTCATTACTACTTTTTTCTTTATTAGTCCCTGGTGGGGTATGCATGGTAAACAATTCAACTTGAGAATCTGTAATAGTCTCATTCTTGTCTGCATCTTTTTTTTGTCTGTAATAAGGAAATTATTTGTCTGGAAATGTCAAGGTATTGAACCATCAGTTGTTCCATCCCAAAAATGTTTAACTACTACTAATTAGTAATTAGTCTTTTTTTTTTTAAATAAAAAATAAAAATAATAATAATTGACCAAACAAACAGGTTCACAATAGTTGGAGATTTAACTCTACAATTTGAACCACCTCAAGAGAACTTTGTGTTGTGTTGTATTAAATAATAATAGTTCTAAATAAAAACCTTTTACAACCAGGTTTCTTAAACATTCAAAATTTCTAAAATATTAAAAGAACAAACAAACTATTCAGTAACGCCTTCAATAAGACTCATAGATGTTAAATGTATACAATACATTTCTTGAAGTTCAACACAACAATTCTTTGTATCACTTTCACCAATAGGAACTGTTTCTGAAACAAAACAATTCGGTGAATATATACAGTTAATATTGCCTATAAAAAATGGAAGGCCACACTACTAATCCTTTAAATCTAAAAAATTACTGCTATCAAATTTGTGACATCAAATTGTTTCTATAATGTTCATAAGTTCACAAAGCTGTTGATGTTTCTTTTGTAAACGCGCTTCGAAGCAGCCCCAATTTAATTTCATTTAAGAAAATCCTTTTCAACTCACTAAGATTGTTCCAAAAAAAGACGTAATATCTCAGTCAAAGTCTCTAAATGAACCGAGATGAAAATATCCAATTGGGCTTGAAGCTGTAGCAAGAACACTCGTGAAAAAGTAATTAAATTGAACTATAATTACAAGCCTTGCAAATACCAAAAAATATATGTTCAAGTTAATAGTGTTCACTTGGAACGTGTAAGGCTTGTCACTGTTAGGTAATGTCACTATTAAGTAATTCCTTCCTTCAAAAGAACTTGATGTAAAATAATGTCACAAACCTTACACCAAACAACTTATTCCAAACGAACAGCAACTGATAAGATAAAAGGACCAAGGATAACCATCAGAACTCGTGCACAGGAAAAAAACTGTTTATTCCAATCAAGGTTTAGCGCTTTCAACTAGATATTCTAGTCTTCATCAGAACCATAAAACTACATACCAAACAGATTTAAATAGCAAGAGTAGTTCAAAAAAGGCGCCAAAACATTTAAAGGTATAATACACAAAAATAATTTGACTCACTAATTAACACTGAAAACCATAATGCATATAAATAAATCAAACCTTGTCATTTAAAATACATATAAATTCTCATTTAAACCCTTAAAAGATTTTGTTTTACGTTTGATGATGTTCAAACATACTTATAAAAATGAATGTGATGGTAATGGTTAGTAATAGTAATAATAAATAAAAATAAAAATCAACCCCTGCATAATGTAATGGTGAATAACTTAAATCACCACAAACAATTTGATGGAGAGTATACCTTCAACATTACTGAGACAACATTAAAAATGGTTTTATACTAATTGACTCATTTAGTCCAGGTGCCCTAGTGGCATCCAACAAAATCTGCCACTTGCTTTCTAGTGCTGATAACTGCATTTTCCAATTTCCACCAAAAACAGAGCTTTGCAAATGATCAATAATGGCAAAACGGAATATGTGATCTTCGCCAAATTCAAGCATATGCCTGTATAGGGCGTTCTTGCTGTCTTTTTTCTGAATACGATAATAATGTTCGTAAATACGTTTCTTAAGATTCCTTTCCGTTTTGCCCACATAATAGGCAGAACAGATCATACACGTAGCCAGATAAACCACTTTGGTGGTGTTGCAATTCCCTGTCCTAAACTTAATAAATGTATTATTGGTGTCCCTTAAACTGGTATGTTTGGCCTCATTAATGTGTCTACACTGTTTGCAAGTGCCACATTTAGTGGTACCCCTAAAAATATCTTTTTTATCACTTTCCTTAATATTATTTTCCAAAATTCTCTTTAAATTGGCTCCTGTCTTGTAGACCACCCTTGGCACGGACCCCACTATATGTTCAAGCTTAGAAGCTAGAATAATATCCCAGTGTTCCCTTAATATATCCAAAATAAAATGTGTGTGAGGGGTGTAAGTTAATACACACACTCTCCGGAATGTTTGATCATCCTTTACCTCATTTTCAGAAGCAACAATGTATTTTCCCAACAAAGGGGGATATTTGTTGCCCCATTCTTTTTGCACATATTCAATAACATTGCTCACCAAATGGACAGGATAACCTCTATTCAAAAACAAATTTTTGATGGTATCTATTTCAGATCTCATAACATTTTCAGTAGATGACATCCTCGCAGCATGGATGCATTGTCCCTTAACTATATTTTTAAAAATGTGTGGTGGATGATTGCTTGAAAAGTACAGATAATCATTTGAAAATGTAGGTTTTCGGTAAAGCTTAGATGTAAATCCACTAGGGCCCAAACCAATAACAACATCCAAGTAAGGGATATGACTATCACTGATGTTGTGGGTGAATTTTAAAAATGTAGATGAGTTGTTGAGAAAGGACATAAATTCATCCAACTTCTCTGCTGAAGCATGCCACAAAATAAAGATGTCGTCCAGATATCTTCCATAAAATTTGATATCCGCATAGTAAGGGCTTTTGAATAATATCTCCTCCTCCCACTCAACCATCACCAGGTTTGCAAATATCGGAGCACATGAGGAGCCCATGGCTACCCCCTTGATTTGTTTGAAAAATTCCCCTTGAAACGTGATGTAATTATGTTCCAAGACCAATCCCATCATGTCACATAACAAACAAATCCTGTCCCAACTAAATCCTGAATATTTACGTAGACTGTTAGAAAAATATTCCAGTCCTAGGTTGTTGGGAATACAGGAAAAAAGGTCCACAACATCTCTTTTAAGGGTTTAAATGAGAATTTATATGTATTTTAAATGACAAGGTTTGATTTATTTATATGCATTATGGTTTTCAGTGTTAATTAGTGAGTCAAATTATTTTTGTGTATTATACCTTTAAATGTTTTGGCGCCTTTTTTGAACTACTCTTGCTATTTAAATCTGTTTGGTATGTAGTTTTATGGTTCTGATGAAGACTAGAACATCTAGTTGAAAGCGCTAAACCTTGATTGGAATAAACAGTTTTTTTCCTGTGCACGAGTTCTGCTGGTTATCCTTGGTCCTTTTATCTTATCAGTTGCTGTTCGTTTGGAATAAGTTGTTCGTTGTCATGCAGGAACAGGGGGATACCATCGGGTCTTTATTGTCACGGGAAGAATATCTTGGGCTACGAGCCGAGGTTACAGCTGTTCAAAGTGAACTTAAAAAACTCATTGGATTGGTTACTGGTTTAGTAACTAATTATGCTGTTCAGAATAAATCTTCAGTCTCTACAAGCCCCCTTCGGGGTTGTGATGATGTGCGGATGTTAAGAGAACAGGATGTTAATAAGAGCGAGTTTGGTAGCAGCACATGGAGGATGTCGCATTCATCAGAGGAGGCTCGCAAAAGGGAGCGTTGCAAAAAGCAGTTACACACGCCGGAAAAAGGTTTTCCGGCGGTTCTTTGTGATACTGCTGTAGCTGATTCTGTAGCTCATGGAGCTATTAATTTACGGGGCAAAAGGGAGCGTTGTAAACAGCAGTTATGTACGCCGGAAAGAGGTTTCCCGGCAGTTCTTTGTAATACCGTTGCAGCTGGTTCTGTTGCTCATGGAACTATTGATCTACCTGACACTAGTGCGGTGTCACCCAAAGAGCAAGGGCAATGGACTATACTGGAAGAAGCCAGAAATTATTTTGATCCCATGCGGCTTACCCCGGCCCAGGACTTTACTTTTGATTTCAGCATAACTAGGGCACGAAGGGAAGCGGAGCGTAATGGGGCCAGGCCGAAAATTGCACCAACTGTTAAGGAACAAGAAAACAATAATCAGAATTGTATTCGAGGCAAAAAAGGTACTGTTATTTACAATAATTCCAGTCCGAAACATGACTCTAGGTTACTTCATAATTTTGATCCAGTTGTTACCAAGGGTTACAAACCCGTGTTTTTAGCAGATAAGAATAAAGAAAGAGAATTAATGGAGCGGTTTTTCAATGACAATCACAATGACTTTGATTTACGAAATGAAGCTCCATGTACTAATGCAAATGGTTTTAATACTATTAAGGATACAATATTTGAATTCGGGAAGAAACTACTTGCATACAAGAATTGTAAAATGGATATGGATTATTTGACCAGTTGTTTAGAGAATAAGGTTGTTCCTAAAGGCATACGTTTTTTTAAGCTTCCATTGGGGCTAGCATATAATAATGTTGTGATATGTGAATTTAATGAGCTTTTTGACAGTTTTGGGCATTCATATATGCAATTACTCATTAAGCATCACAAAGAGAAGTGTATTTTGCTAGTTGAACAACTTGAAAATATGTATGAGACTATTACTGGTGATGTTGATTATGATTCATGGAGAGAATTGTTTAAGAAACAGTTTTCATTGGTGGATGGTAAAGCTAAGAACATTTATGAAAGAAAATGTAAAAAGTTAAGTAGGGATATCAATTTATACAACACCAACAAGGTTTATATTTGGCCTAAAAACAAGGACAAGTCGAGCTACAACGAGCAAGATCAGGACAGACTTAATCCCAGATTTCCCTTTAGGGATTTTCAGAGGGACAGACCTCCCACCTACAAGTATCCGGACAGGCAAAACCACCATCACAGGAGATAGCTAAGGCATCCCCAACCAATGTCAGTGTTAAGAATGAGGGAGGAATTTTTGACCTTCCGGATGCATTAAATCCTTCTATTATTGGGAATGAAATGACAGTGAATACCATGTTGGGCACCACAGCCAACCATCAAGGGCCTTCTTGTATTTTTAATTCCTATGAAGGATTCAGTGTATACAATTACACTGACATGGAGGTTAATGTACATTTCATCAATGTTATGTGCAAGGGTATGAAATTTATCCCTACTGTTCGTAGCAATTTAGTGGACAATATTAAACAGGTCAAGTTATTTTGTCGCAACTTAAATCTAGCTATTACTTTTAATGATCAGGATCAGCATTTGGATGAGAGAGTGGACAAGCCACTCAAGAGGAAAAGTGCATTCATACCTGTCTCTCACCCCAGCATAGCTAATTTTGAAAAACTGGTCTGCCAAGATTTGTACAGACTACATAGGGACATCAGAAATCATCAGTCGTTATACTATGATTTTCAGGCTAATCTTACTCGGGTTGAGAGAAATTGTCTAGAGCAAATGTCAAAGAATAAGGAAGTTCGCATAATGAAACCGGACAAGGGTGGAGGGATTGTCCTTTTTCCAACTGAAGTGTATGTCTCTAGGATCTACGATATTCTACATCAGACAGAGGTATATGAGACGGTTTCTCTTAATCAGATCAACATAGGCCATCATCGAATTGATTTGGCCATAGAGGAATATCTCATTGATAGTAGGATCACTAATGAGACATACTCATACTTGAAAAATGATTACCCAGTATTAGCCAAAATAGTGGGGATTCCTAAGATCCACAAATCAGTGGATAATCCACCTTTCAGACCGATCATTTCAAGGTCCAGTTCCAAAACATTCAAGTTGGGTAAATGGATTGACCACCAGCTTAAGCATATTTATGGAGTTATTCCTCAAATTTTGAAGGATTCGTGGAGCTTTTTAGGGAAGTTAACACATGACCACTGGCAGACCAACCTTACCCTGGTGACCATAGACGTCGTGGACCTTTTTTCCTGTATTCCCAACAACCTAGGACTGGAATATTTTTCTAACAGTCTACGTAAATATTCAGGATTTAGTTGGGACAGGATTTGTTTGTTATGTGACATGATGGGATTGGTCTTGGAACATAATTACATCACGTTTCAAGGGGAATTTTTCAAACAAATCAAGGGGGTAGCCATGGGCTCCTCATGTGCTCCGATATTTGCAAACCTGGTGATGGTTGAGTGGGAGGAGGAGATATTATTCAAAAGCCCTTACTATGCGGATATCAAATTTTATGGAAGATATCTGGACGACATCTTTATTTTGTGGCATGCTTCAGCAGAGAAGTTGGATGAATTTATGTCCTTTCTCAACAACTCATCTACATTTTTAAAATTCACCCACAACATCAGTGATAGTCATATCCCTTACTTGGATGTTGTTATTGGTTTGGGCCCTAGTGGATTTACATCTAAGCTTTACCGAAAACCTACATTTTCAAATGATTATCTGTACTTTTCAAGCAATCATCCACCACACATTTTTAAAAATATAGTTAAGGGACAATGCATCCGTGCTGCGAGGATGTCATCTACTGAAAATGTTATGAGATCTGAAATAGATACCATCAAAAATTTGTTTTTAAATAGAGGTTATCCTGTCCATTTGGTGAGCAATGTTATTGAATATGTGCAAAAAGAATGGGGCAACAAATATCCCCCTTTGTTGGGAAAATACATTGTTGCTTCAGAAAATGAGGTAAAGGATGATCAAACATTCCGGAGAGTGTGTGTATTAACTTACACCCCTCACACACATTTTATTTTGGATATATTAAGGGAACACTGGGATATTATTCTAGCTTCTAAGCTTGAACATATAGTGGGGTCCTTGCCAAGGGTGGTCTACAAGACAGGAGACAATTTAAAGAGAATTTTGGAAAATAATATTAAGGAAAGTGATAAAAAAGATATCTTTAGGGGTACCACCAAATGTGGCACTTGCAAACAGTGTAGACACATTAATGAGGCCAAACACACCAGTTTAAGGGACACCAATAATACATTTATTAAGTTTAGGACAGGGAATTGCAACACCACTAAAGTGGTTTATCTGGCTACGTGTATGATCTGTTCTGCCTATTATGTGGGCAAAATGGAAAGGAATCTTAAGAAACGTATTTACGAACATTATTATCGTATTCAGAAAAAAGACAGCAAGAACGCCCTATACAGGCATATGCTTGAATTTGACGAAGATCACATATTCCGTTTTGCCATTATTGATCATTTGCAAAGCTCTGTTTTTGGTGGAAATTGGAAAATGCAGTTATCAGCACTAGAGAGCAAGTGGCAGATTTTGTTGGATGCCACTAGGGCACCTGGACTAAATGAGTCAATTAGTATAAAACCATTTTTAATGTTGTCTCAGTAATGTTGAAGGTATACTCTCCATCAAATTGTTTGTGGTGATTTAAGTTATTCACCATTACATTATGCAGGGGTTGATTTTTATTTTTATTTATTATTACTATTACTAACCATTACCATCACATTCATTTTTATAAGTATGTTTGAACATCATCAAATGTAAAACAAAATCTTTTAAGGGTTTAAATGAGAATTTATATGTATTTTAAATGACAAGGTTTGATTTATTTATATGCATTATGGTTTTCAGTGTTAATTAGTGAGTCAAATTATTTTTGTGTATTATACCTTTAAATGTTTTGGCGCCTTTTTTGAACTACTCTTGCTATTTAAATCTGTTTGGTATGTAGTTTTATGGTTCTGATGAAGACTAGAATATCTAGTTGAAAGCGCTAAACCTTGATTGGTACAAACCTTACACCAATCAACAACTTGAAGAACAATAAGAACGTCTTACCATCGTCAAATTGATGTATATATAGCCATGAGAATTAAATTCCAAAGTTAGCTTGTTCAAGCCTTAGAAAATGTAATTGTGGAACTAGCAGCTCTTTTCAGAATACCTTCCGTAACGTACATTCACATAGTATGTCAGATGCACAAGAAAACCTTTGTTGTTGCTACTAACCTCCAAATCCAGATTACAGGGGCACCAAAACAAAGGAAAAGAAACTCTTTCAGGTCCTTAATGCGCTCGTAACCAAGACAAAGTAATTCAAGGCAAAGACCAATACTCATAGCGTGACAATAGCTAGTTATAGTCGCCCCTAAAAACCGGATGGTTACACTCAGTTCACCAAGTAGTTCCCTTTAAAGCAAGATAAATTGTGAAAACTGCGGTCAGCTATTCAGCCCCAATAACCATAAAAGAATTGTTTTCGTAAGGAACCACCACGTGAGAAAGCAATAAATTTATTTTTGGTCATGTACTAAAATTTCAAACTGACAAATGAGCTTTAGCAATACAACTGTAACTGTGTTACAACCATGAAGGGTTAATATATGTGAAGTCAATAGAACAATTGTTTATGGTAATTATTTAATTGGAAGTTATTTCTCATTGGAGAAAGTTAAGTTGAAAGTTTTTTTATATGTGATCTGTAACTATGATTTAACTGACTCTGAGGATGCCCTTTGTTGGGTGAAAGTGCTTAGTCAGTTACAGATGGATTTTCATTGTTTCATTGCTCTATTTGCAGACTATTAAAGCCGTTGTGTTTTTTACTTTTGGCTACACCGGAATCTATTCTATCCTGCTACTTTGGCTAGCTCAGGTAATCTGTGCTCCACTGTTATTATACCCACACATACATGTTACTACATTTCTACATAGGATTGTGGGGGGGGGGGGCACACCTGACAACTGTAAACATTTGCTATGACTGTACTGGTATTTCAGGTACTCTGATGGCTTCCATTTCATTCTGTATTCTGACCTATCATACAGTCTAGAGGCATATCAGTGTAGTACAGTTCTTAGGTTTTATTGACCTACATTTCAGCCTCACTGACATGCATATGTGTGTCCTGTGGACACACATTTGGCCCAAAACATGTCCTACAGTGGGTTTTGTCACCTTGTGTAGTACTGCCTTGTATGTTGACACCAGTATTTGTTATGGATTTCATGCTGCCGTATAGGTGTCTACTATCTGCTGCCATCCCATTCAGCCACCCGATTCTCTTGCATGCTCACATCCATACCATAGATACAAGTAGCAGAACATACAACTCCATTCAGCAATTGATAGTGAGAGTGACTAACCTTATGGCTGTGCCAGTATTAAGGATGGTGCTGGAGGGCTGACTATGTTGGATGCACATAGTACACTCCCTATACATGGTTAAGCACAGGTAGTGTCATGTCTGGCATCCCTTTTACTGTATGTGCAAGTCAGAGAGAGGTGTCATTTCCTGGGTTCCTACCATGTCAGTATATGTGCTATGCATTGCCTCTTTGCCAAGGCCTGGGCATACTGGGCACACCTCCTTTTGCCTACAGGGGCAGGCTCAGGTTGTTCCTCCTCCAAGTCACTCTGTGCTTGTGCTGGCCTTGGCAATTGTGGGGGGCTGTGTGTCCTTGCCCTATGCTGTTCTTGCTGCAGCTGTTTCCACAGGATCATATTGTGTAGCATGGCACATACAATGACAATTTGTGTACATGTAGCTGGTGAGTACTGCAAGGCTCCACTGGATATGTCCAGGCACCAGAGCCATGACTTGAGCATCCCAAACACCTACTCTATTATGATTCTGGTCTGTGCATGTGCCTCATTATGGAATTCTTGTTCGGGTATGTGTGCATTTCTAATGGGTGTCATCAGCTACGACTCCAGTGCATAACCAGCATCCCCCACTAGGTTCATAGGTTCATAGTTAGGTACTAGGCTATCAGCCCTGGGGCCTATACAAGCCCAGCCAAAAAGGTACCCTGGCTTTTGCTACCCAAGAAAATTATTTTCCTGTACCACTGTTGAGCAGAGCCACAGAGGTGATCCCCAGGGTGAATTTCCTATTTCCCATCCAGTCATCAAGATTTTTCTTGAAGAGTGCTAAGGAGGAGCTTTATTTGATATAGACATGTAGTTTATTCCAGAGTATGGGAAGTCTCTGGGACAGGAATCTATCCCTCCGGCATGTTCTGTTTATTGTGGTGACAAGGTTTAGGTTCCTAGAGCATGTAGCTCGGAGGGATTGGGATTTCTTTAAGTGGAGCATGTCCAACAGCTCTGGGTTTGACATAGCTTTGTATGTTAGGCAGAGATCACCTCTGAGTAGGTGATATGCGACGGAGTAAAGCTGGAGTTTTTTGAGACGGTTCATGAGGGCATCTGTTTGAGGCCAGTAATCCTCTTTGTGAGGTATTTCTGCGGCCTTTCCAGTTGTTGTAGATGTCTTGTGAGGTACATACCAAAAGGGGCGTTGTACTCTATAATGGTCTAATGAGTGATGAGAAGAGAGGAACAGTGACCTCTTTTTTTCTGGATGAGAAACCTTTTGTGATGAGGTGTGCCACGTAGAAGGATTTCCTGACTATTGTGGCAATGTGATTATCAAAGGAGAGACTACTGTCCACCTGTGTCCCAAGGTCTCTTATCACACTTTCGGTGTTAAGTATACTACCACCTATGTTATAGTTCATGGGTACAGAGTTTTTACCAAAGGGGATGACAATGCACTTTTTGGCATTGAGCTTGAGGCTTTGACACCAGGCATCTGTCTCAGTGAGGACCTTTTGCAGGATGTCTACATCATTAGGAGTTTTGATTATGGCTCCTAGTTTGCAGTCATCTGCAAACTTCATTAGCCAAAGACCTTCTGTGTTAGCCTGTACTTCAGAGAAGTAGATACCAAACAGGAGAGGACCCAGGACTGGATTGACTGCTAATGCATGGTTGCAAATCCGACACTCAGCCTTCCCCCTTAGCAACCACTATTCCATGGTTTTGTTGTGTTATGCTTGCCATTGACTATTATGGCAGAATTATGATTATGACTTGTCACTGGTCTGAAGTCGGATTTGGAATCTGCTACTTTCACAGTGTGGGTTCTGTCAGTGAGCTAGTTGACAACCCATCTTGTGACATAGGGATCCATACCCAATTTAGTGAGTTTATATATAATTCCAGAGTGGAGGATGGTGTTGAAAGCCTTGGCAAGATCTAGATAGGCTGTGTGAACCATCTTACCCTTGTCTACAGCTTTGGTGACTGCTTCAAAGAAGTCTATCAGGTTTAGGAGACATGATCTGCCTTTTACAAATCCGAACTGGGTGGGATCCAAAGTTTGGAGATTACCAATGTCTTTGCTTATAAGTTCCATGATGATACGTTCCATGGCCTTGCAGACTAGGCTCATTAGGCTAATGTGGCGGTAGTTCCCGGGGTCCATGGTGGCTCCCCCCTTGTGGAGTGGGATAACCATTGCTGTGCGTCATTCAGCAGGCACAAAGCCTGAGGTGAGGCTATGACTGAGCATGGTACTTTGGTGGGGTGCCAGTTCATTCTGTAGTTCATGTAGAACGCAGCCTGGGATGTTGTCTGGTCCCATGGATTCTGTGTTCTTGGCTTAGGAGAGTGTGGTTTTTATCTGTGCAGCCGTTATTACAGGAACTTTGCATTCTTCCGATATAGAGATGGGCTATTTAGGGGGTGAGAGGGGGGTAAAGTTAGCACTGAACCTATCTGCCAGGATGTTGGCAATATCAGTTGGGTCTGTATATTTAGTGCCATTGTGCTGTAACTCAGAGCAGATCTGAGTGTTGCCATTGAGATTCTTGACATAGCTATAGAATGCTTTGTGGTTGTCTTTAGAATCAGTGGCGATTTTGTTTTCGTAGCCATATGGGATGTCCCCATTGGCAAATCTCTGGTACAGCTGCTTCATATGCCAGATGTGGGAGTCATGATAGCTTCCAGGGCTGCCAGCACACACATTCATTATAATGGCGTGGGCATTGCACATGACCTGGCAGTTGATGGAGGGGAAGCCCTTGTGGTTTATGTAGACTCTACCCCGCTCACCGGGTGGTGCTTTGATGTCTATGTGCATTCAGTCTATAGCACCCACTACCTCAGGGTATTCTGCTATTTGGTGGAAGACATACATATTGCTAGTCAATGCCTCATGGGTGTTGAGGAAATATGTGCTCACCAGCATGTGCTGACATGACATCCAGGAACTAGTGGAGTACCCTGGATGCTGATGCCTGTAAGATCCCCATGATATCCCCAGTTGGCCTTTGGAAAGTACCTGTGACTAGTATTCTTAAGCCTGCGCATACCTTGGTATCCACTGGGATGGGTTCCCCTCTGTTGGTTCTGTGTTTGAGGCATGGCTGGCACAGCTCAACAATTTGCCGTAGGATGTTCCTGTCCACCCTATAGTGCTCCACTATCTCCAGCTTATGTAGCCCCTGGTAGATTACCCTGGGTCTGTACACTCTTCTCCTCAGGTCATCAGCATTTTCATCCTCACCCTCAGCCTCTTCCACATGTTGATTTATAAGAGCAAAAGCAGCCCCTATCATTTTGTTTCTTTTGTTAGGTAAAAGTTCCCCATTTGTGTACACTGGTGGTGTAGAGTTTGTGGGAAAAAAAAACAGAGGGAAAGGTGTTTGCATAGTTTATAGCAGTGTGCTGGGCTGGTCTGCTGCCTGTGTAATTGGCTGGTTCTGATACATTTCACATGCCAGCTATGCTAGTTCTCCTTGATTACCTTCCTACTGCTATTTTCCCTTCCTATTGCCTTCCTGTTTAAGCCCCGAGGCATGCAGCACAAACCCAGTGCTCAGATGTGAATGGAGCTGCTATTTCCTGTTTTTTTTTTAAACCTGGTGTGCACTGCTCACACCCGTTTAAGCTATGTAAACACCGTTTAGCAGAAACTGCCCCTCCTTGGACATGATCAGACTCTGCATTTCTTAGTGGAAGGCAATACAGCCTTAGACATCCCCCCCCCCCGCTTTAGCTGTGCTTAGCTAAGCCAAACACAGGCCACAGGGCTCCAATTAGCTTACAGCATGCATGACACACACCCTTATGAAGTCATCTAGCTCTTTGGCTTACACTGTGGTCTTAGTGCACCTACATGGTTGAGTGCAAGCTAGCACTTGAGGGGAAATCTGTGATTCAGTATCATTGCCCTCATTTGCATTGGACTGACTGCTAATGCATGGTTACAAATCCGACACTCAGCCTTCTCCCTTAGCAACCACTATTCCATGGTTTTGTTGTGTTATGTTTGCCATTGACTATTATGGCAGAATTATGATTTTGGTTTAAATGCTTATTTCCAGCTTTTTTTTTTCGGGTTGATCCCTTTTGCACACCGCTGCCCTGTGCTTAAATGACCAAAATCAGCCACCAAAAAAAAAAGTACATTTTTATAATTTTGAAATTATTTTTCATGTCTATGGCCATATAGTTTTCCTTTGGCATGCCTAACCCTTCTAATACATGTGTTTTTACGAGCTGTCATGCCTCTGTTTTGTAATTTGCAGAAATGTATTCAGATACTGGCTGAATACATTTCTGCAATCTGCACTATTTTTGCACAGACATCTGCCTGCATCCCGGATTACTAATTCACATCATTTGCATGTTTTTTACAAGCAAATGAGGTAATTAGCATACAGGGGCTGTGTCCATGCAGAAATAGTGCAGGAGTGCTCGTGCACGTCCTGGGAGTTTATTCCCGGATTGCAGGGCAGCCATATTGCCTGCAGCAGCTCTTGCACTATTCCTGCAAGCATTGCAGAGCTTGCTGAATCCTGGGGTAAGCCTATGCAAAGACTCACTACCACTAACTATATGGGGTCTAGTATATAAAGACCCCCTATAGTGGCAAATAAGAAAATGCTCTTCTTTCTGACCATTTGATTTGATTGTTAAAGGCCACTAGTATGATTTTTAATGCTTGGAGGTTCAGGTATTTTGAAGAACTTTGCAGAAAAGGAACATGTATTTGTAATGAGTGCAAAGAAATTATCTGATTTATTATAATTGCTGTTTTCTTAGCTATAGTCAGGAATAAAAACATCAGTGACTTCTAAATAAACATACTGACTAGATACTTTATTTTGGGAAGAAAATAAGAAGATTGGACAGAATGGAGACAGGATAACTTGTTTGTAACAATTTTATTTTATATGTGCTAAAATATTAGTAATGTACATGGAAACAACATTAAGAAACAGCTCAGAAAAATATGAAGGGGGTTCTCAGGGATGCAGTGGGGAGCTAGCTGCTGTTAATAGCTAAAGGCAACACAGGCAACACTGTCTGCCAACTGGTTCATGTCAAAGGGTATGTACTGATGCACTGGAAGAGAAGTGAGGGCAAGACGTGAAAGTATGTATATAGCTAAAATATATGTTGTTAAAATTGTTCTAATATGTTAAAGTTAGTAATTGTTAGTTTTTGATTATGTTATTGTTATATATTATTTTATATAAAGAGTGTGTCTAATGTCTAACAGAGTAGAAAATTTGGCACAGTATATGATAAGAATGTCTATTCACATTTATAGTAGATATATGAAGCTGAAGCTAAGATTTTTCAAAGTCAGCACAATGGAGAAGAGCACAGAACTGTTAAAGTACAGTAGTGAGGAGCTAGGTGGTGTAGGTGGTATAGTTCAAGCAAAGAGGAAATCATGGGAGTGTAGAAAGATAACAATGGGAGACCTTTGAACTCAGTCACACAGAACATAGGTTCATAGGTTCATATATTAGTACTAAGCTAACTGCCCTTGCGAGCCATTGTAAGCCTAGCCAATTATCCCTTGTGAGACTCAAACCCTGCACCTTGTGTTTGTAAGGCAAACACCTTAACCATTAGGCCATCCTCCCAACCCCCCGAACCAATCATGGGTTCAACCCATCCCATTTAGTGAAGCAGGGTTCTACAGCATATGAGTCAGTCAGAAGTGGATACATTTGGTCTGCAGGAGACTGATTTGGACAAATGTAGATAAGCAAAATTATTTAAGGCCAAATGGAACAGAAGATGATTTGCTCAGTGCAGTAGATGAGATGTACCATTGCTATTATCTAACTACTGACTGTTTAAGACAGAGTATTTAACAACCTCCAAAACGGTTTTGCTGGAATTAAAGGAAGGTATGTGATACAGAATTGCACTATAGATGGGTTGGGAGGGTGGCCTGATGGTTAAGGTGTTTGCCTTGCAAGTACAAGGTGCAGGGTTTGAGTCTCACAAGAAATAATTGGCTAGGCTTAAAATGGCTCGGAAGGGCAGTTAGCTTAGTATGAACCTATGAACCTATGAACATTTGAAGTTGATCAACCTAAGTAAAATTTAGAGGAATCATGGTCTAAATCATGGAATTCCATGGAGGTAACTGAATCTTCATATGAGACTGGGATGTGATTATTAATACAGCAGGGAGGACAGATATGGATGACCCCATTCGAGATTTGGGAATACTGGGGATGGTGAATTTAATATCAGTGCAGCAGCAGAGAGATATTATGTTACTCATTATTATAGTAAATACATGGTTCTGTAGCTCAGGGATTAGAACTCTGGCCTTGTAAACCAGGGTCATGAGTTCAAATTTCATCAGAGCTTAAGGCTTTCACTTCTCTAACATGTGGAAGGGCAGAGGTTTTGTGGCCTTGTAGATCAGGGGTAAGGACAATAGTCTAGCAAACCAGTGCTCATGATTTCAAATACCATCAAGGTCTCTGCTTGCATTTTAAACTGTCTAAGGCATTTGGGCAGGTATGTCTGATGTACTTGAATTTGTTCTGGATCTGTCTGTTAAAGGTACACATGCATTTCCAATGCATGGACCACTAGCACTTTTTTTTGGCAGTTTTTGCAAAGGGTTAAGGCTGTGAGCTATAGGACACAAGGTACAGACTTTGCGTCTATCTGCCCTCATGTACCTAATGCATGACCTTGAGAGAGTCATTTAACTTAACAGTGTTTGGAGGAAAATGCAAACTTGGATTAGGCTCCTCAATGGTCCTCTGGACTGCAAGTCTAGTAAAAATGTATATATAAATATATTCTTATCCAGTCTTGAGGCCATTTTACATTTGGTAGAATAATGACTAAATAATGTCCTCACAGCTGTGTTGAAATTAAATCCACCATCCCCAGCATCCTCAAATAGGTTCATACATATCCACCTGCTCTGCATAGTGTTTTATTCCTGCGCCCTCACTCACATCTGTTGTAAACATACATGTATGCACATACAATGAGAATGCATACCAGGGTGAAACAATAGACACTCATCCAATAATACTTTCTGATCATGTCACAGTCCATCAGATTCAAATAAAAAAAAAATAAGCAAACAGAAACAATGCACAGAGAAAATCATTGATTTATGATGCATTTTTTTAAACAGGAAAGTTTTAAGAGTTGGTGTAAAAACTGTATAATAAAAAATATTGGATATGAAATAGTCAATGGGATAAGTCTGATTCAAGCATGAGATAGTTTAGTAAAACAGGTTGTAGCACAGTAAAGGCTTATACAAAGGAATTAAGGAAAATAGTAAGTGGTATATAAAAGAAAAGAGATGCAGACTTAAGGAATTGGAAGGACCATAGCTGTATAAGCTCATGGCTCATAAGTAAGTACTAGGCAATCAGTCTGCAGACCATTACATTTCCCCTCCAGCCTTAAAGAAAGTAAGACAAAATAGACCCGTCTGAAATTTGAGGCTGCCAATCCAATTATCTAGTTTCACTCTGAATGTGGCAAGTGTACTAATCTGCTTGATATGAAGTGGAAGTTTACTCCACAGATAAGGGGATACATTGGGATATATGCCTAGACTTTTGGCTGTATGTATCTACTTTTCAAAGGCCTTTGTACCCATTTTAAGTGTCTGCAGGTTAAGCGGTATGACCAGAGCTGTTGCACACACAGGAATAAGGATGTCAAACTAGTTGAGAAGGTATAAAGAGAGGCTGTGAAGGCTGCCAGCCTAGCTAGATAGAATTTTGTAAATAATTCTATGTCATTTTTAATATTAATATAATCCACAGGCTTGCTTTACAAATGTAAAGAGAACTGTATGTTATGATTAAACTATGTGTTGTACTGAGCTTCAAAAATGTAACCACAGTGCACTCTGCTGGAAGAAAGCAGATAAATCAAGTATTGTATGACTGTTTGATCTCAAGCTTGGAGACAGGATGTCGGACTAAGGAATTCTTTCTATTGTCTTAGGACAAGAGTTAATTACTAGATTCTACATGTAAAATGTATTTTATTGCTGTGGCTTCCTGCAGGTGCAGATTACAAAAAGAAATGCAAATTTTGAGTTTCTGGTAACCTGGGAAAACAAATCAGAACTGTTAAGAATGGTGTAATCTGAAATGACTCAGCAGTACTGTGTTATCAATTTAAGACTTTCCCAGAGAGAAAGATAGAGCATTTTGGATTTTGTCTGAAGAGCATCCACTCGCCAACACTTGCTTTGCTCTGTATGTAAGTAGGATCTTAGACTTTAGTATTTCTCTTAGGAATAGCTAGAAATAGTAAGCTTAGTCTAGCTGTTTTCTGTATTTATGTCAGACTATCCTATAATGTTATTTTAAACATTTCCTGTGATCTCTGAACTCTGTAATGTTATTGTGTTGAATTGATGACATTTGTCTTGTGTTTTTATTATTTATTACTAAGTGTTTTTAAACTTTTCAACTGTGGCTGTTTTGTGTAGAGATTTTTTATTTTATTTATTTAACATTTGTTGACCGGGAAAGTCCGACTAGGTTCCACAGATCCTGTATTCAGCGGAGGCCCGGGGAGAAATGCTACAGAAGCATGTCTTTAGAATGTGGGAGGAAACTGGAGGAAACCCACGCGAACGCAGGGAGAACATGCAAACTCCACACAAAAGGCACCCCAGCCAAGAATCGAACCGGAGAACCTCTTTCTGTGAGGTGACAGCATTAACCGCTGCACCACTGCACCACCCATAGAGATAATTTAAGCTTTAGAGTACTTGCGTGTATTTAGTGATACTGTATTAAGCCACTCCAGAATAGCCTTTGCTCTGGGTTACACTTACTATTTGGATAACAGTAATATTACACAGTGAAGTTGGTCACCCTTTGGGAAGGGCCTTATTAGTAGCTGATAGGAGTAGGTGGTGGCAGTGATTACTACTTTAGTGCCTGGCAGGAGGGGGCATAGCTGAAGAACCTGTGCCAGCCTTCCCAGGAGGTTCTGTGTGTTTCTATATAAACCAAATCTCAAAGTGTGTGTGTGTGTGTGTGTGTGTGTGTGTGTGTGTGTGTGTGTGTGTGTGTGTGTGTGTGTGTGTGAGAGCTACTTGGGCAGGGCTATGAAGCACTGGATAGACAGAGAGGGTACTGGAGGTTTTGGCTTGACTACTCGGCTGAGATCTGAACCCTATAGCTGTGCCAGTGGGGAGACTTATTGGATATCTGGATAGAAAGGGAGAAACCAGCCCCAGACTGACTGTGATCTCAGTGTACTCTTAAGGTAAGTTGTACTTTACTGTGTTTGTAGTTGCTATCCTTCCTAATGTGCACACCCCTCACTGGTGCTTGTGGTGAGGATTGAGGCTCCTTGATTACTGGGCCAGTGCACTGGCATCACATATTAATTGCTTGGCAGTGGTGGGATATCCAAATCAGATATTAATTGTTTGATTATGGTGAGTTAGCCACATTACATACTAATTGGCTTGTAGTGGTGTGGACATTGAATTCTTGTAGCTTGTGGACAGCGATCACTGAAGGTGTTTTTGTACTCTAAATCAGCCACGCAGTGAATATTCAGAGTTCAGATCACAATTGTTTTATTTCTTTTGTTAGCTTAATTAGTCAGGAAGAGCAGGAAAGCATGTCAGCAGAGGAGTATGGCAAGCTGACAAGGAGCTAGTTAGCTGAGATGTGCCAGGCTAAAGAACTGGTGCATGGGAACTTGGCTAAGGCAGACATGATTGCAGCTTTTGTCACAGCTGCATCAGAAAACAGCAATCAGGAGGATGATCTGACTGGCCTTGGAGATGTGCAACATTCAGAGAATGGACAGCTCAACCTTTCTGCAGAGGACGTAAAAATCCATCTGGAGCTAAAGAGACTTGAGTTGGAGGCCAGGCATTTGGAAACTGAAGCTGAAGAGAAGGGGAGGCAGAGGCAGCACAAAAAGGAGATGCTGACTCTTCACCAGAGTCATGGAGGTAATGAGGACATGAGTAACCAGACCCTAGAAGCACAAAAAGTCAGTAAATTTCTTCCACATTTTACAGAGGAGGATAATTTTGATAGTTTCATTCATATGTTTGAGAGGGTATGTAAACAGTATGATGTTGACCAAAGGCTCTGGATAAAGTTTCTGACCCCCGTACTCCATGGTAAAGCTGTAAATGTACTTTCTAAATTATCTGATGTTGGCTGACTTAACTATAATGCTGTAAAGAATTGTTTGTTACAATTTTTTAAGGTAACACCTGAAACTTATAGGAAAATGTTTCTTGATCATAGACGCAAGGCAGATGAAAGTGTGTGTGAATACGTTGCTGAATTGAGCACTTATTTTCATAGGTAGGTGAGTGGATATCAGGTCACTATTTTTGAGGGGCTGGCAGACTTTTGGTGAGGGAACAAGCCCTTAGCACTTTGCCTGAGGACATGAGGATCTGGTTAGCTGATAGACAATGTGCTACTTCAGATGAGTTGGGGAAGAATGGAGACCTATACCTAGCAAGCAGGGCATCTCTGCACAGGAAAGGGACCCCCAATGCTGCTCTAAAGGAATACATGGTGGGCAGCCCAGACGGCCGCAACAGAATCTAACAGTAGCAGGGGAAGCCACTAGACCAGGTACACATCCAGGACCTAGGGTTAAATGTTTTGGATGCAACCAGTGGGACCATGTGTCATATAGATGTCCAAGGAGGCAAGGTGGAGAATAAAAGCTGAGGGAGCCAGTAAGTGGGAATGACAAAATGCCAACAGTAGGTTGTCTTGAGACAACAAAGGTACCAAACAACCACCAGAGGTTATATCGTATCATGGTCAATGGAAAAAAAGGCCATTGCTAAGAGAGACACAGCCTCTGACATAACCATTTTGAAGCCTGCAATGGTCACAGAGGAGCACTACTTGCCTGGGCAGTCTACTCCAGTCAGACCTTTAGGAGGGACCCCATTCCAAATACCTTTGGCTAGGGTTCACCTTGACAGGGAGGGTGGAAAAGGAAGCCAGCAAGTAGGTGTATTTGAGGATATCCCTGCAGATGTCCTGACAGAGAAAGATTTTGATAATGCAGTACCATTTGATCATGCAGTTACATGCAGTCAGGCATGGAGGCAAGCATGGTGGGTCTGGTAGCCTGGGGGAGACCCAGACAGACCGCATACATGCAGCGAAGACTGGTGAGGTGGTTACTTCAGGGAGGGAGCTACCCTGTAGCAGTGAGGCTGAAAGGTGAGCCACAGCTGAGGCTGAAAGGTGAGCCACAGCTGCTTGTGGGTACTGATGGTCCCTTGGACAGAGTGACTGCAAGGGTAGAGGTGAGTAGTAGTGAGTCACCACTATCAGAGGATACCAGACTTCCTGTGGAAGGGGAGCTGGGAAGGGTTAAAAAGAGAGAGTTGAGACAGGCTGAGCTCTCAGATCCTCTACATTGCAAGGTCTGAGGCAGGTAGCTAGTGAGGAACCTGATTTTCAAGGGAAAGGGGAATCTGTATACTAGGAGAAAGGGTTACTGTATACAGAGTGGACCCCTGAGGGAGGGCTAGGAGGTGAGAAAATACAGCAGTTGATAGTGCCTAAAGCCTACCTTCTGGCGTTTCTAGCCATAGCCCATGATATTCCTTTTGCAGGTCATATGGGCATAAAACATACAAAGAGATGTATTATGCAGAACTTCTATTGGCCTGGAATTTCCAGAGATGTAACAGGGTACCGCAGGACCTGTGAGCAGTGCCAAAAGGTAGGCAAGGCAGGAGACAAGGTGAGAGCTCCTTTGATGCCTTTGCCTGTGATTGAGGAGACATTTTAGAGGGTAGCTATGGATATTGTGGGGCCTCCGAGTGCCCCAAGTTCCACAGGGAAAAAGTATATCCTAGTGGTAGTAGATTATGCTACAAGATACCCTGACGCAGTGGCTTTGTCCTCCATTGAGGTAGAAAAGGTGGCAATGCTTTGTTAGAGATTTTCAGCAGGGTAGGTTTCCCAAAAGAAATACTGACTGACAGAGGTGCCAATTTCATATCAGACCTGCTGGCTTGTCTGTGGAAGTACTGTGGGATGAAGCACCTAAAGACCACCACTTACCATCCCCATACTAATGGTCTTGTTGAGAGGTTAAACTCTACAATCAAGTCTACGCTACGGGCATTTGCAAACCAGTTTAAGAGGGAGTGGGACAAATATTTGCCCCATCTGTTATTTGCTCACAGAGAGGTTCCCCAGGAATCCATGGGTTTTTCACCCTTTGAGTTGCTGTATGGGCATAGGTTGAGGGAACCTCTAGATTTAATTTGTGATGAATGGGAAGGTGAGTGCGAATCTTACCAGGAGTCTGTTGTGGCATATGTCCTAAACCTCAGGACAAGGCTCAAGGAACTCATAGGCTTGGCCCAGGAGCGCCTGGCAGAAGCCCAACAACAGAAAAAGGTATGGTATGACAGGAATGCTCGAGCTAGAGTATACTGTAGGGCAGCAGGTAATGGTTCTCATTCTTGTCAGACACAACAAGCTCCAAGCAGCTTAGGAGGGACCCTAAAGGTGAAAAGAAAGGTAAGTGATGTTAACTACATGGTAGAACTGCTAGGTAGGAGGCAGGGACACAAACTGTACTATGTTAACATGATGAAAACTTATCATGATAGGGAGGCCCTTGTGCTGAGTATTTGCAGTGAATTGCAGGAGGAGTCTGAGGGAGATCTGGGGACTGATCTCCTCAATGAAGCTTGGACTGACACCTCAGTGAAAGGGGTAGCAGTGTCCCAACAGCCATCTCCTTCCCAGTTTCAAGAAATCAGAGCAGTGCTACAAGAGTTTGGGGGCATGTTCACTGGAAAACCAGGGTGTACCCACCTGGTGCAGCACCAGGTGGATATAGTACCCCAAAGGCCTATTAAGCAGGCCCCTTATAGGGTGCCTAAGAGAGTACAACAGACTCTGAGGGAGGAGATACAGGAAATGTTGGAACTAGGGATAATTCAAGTGTCTAACAGTCCCTGGGCCTCCCCGGTGGTGCTGGTGCCAAAGAAGGATGGCAGCACCAGGTTCTGTGTGGACTACAGTAAATTAAGTAGTCACACATAGTCAGATACGTACCCCATGCTTATAGGACAGATGTGGCCCTAGAGCAGCTGGGTGGGACTAAGTATCGTACCACCATTAATCTTACCAAGAGTTACTGGCAGGTGCCTTTGACTCCCAGTTCTAGGGAGAGGTCAGCCTTTGTGACTCCTTTTGGCTTGTATGAGTTCACAAACCTGCCCTTTGGGATGAAAAATGCCCCAGTGACTTTACAGAGGCTGGAAGATCATATCCTAGTAGGAGCAGGAAGGTTTATCTTGCTTGCCTAGATGATATTGCCACCTACAGCCATTCCTGGCAAGAGCACCTTCAACATGTCAAGGAGGTGCTGGGCAGACTACAGAGGACAGAGTGACAATTATGCCAAGCAAATGTCATGTGGGTATGGCAGAGATCTCCTACCTGGGATGTACAGTGGGGATTGGTAAGATCAGGCCAGAACCTGCCAAAGTAGAAGCCATTCAGACATGGCCTGCAACTGTTACCAAAAAGCAGGTGAGGGCATTTTTAGGGACAACAGGGTACTACAGAAAGTTCATCCCCAGATGTAGTACCATAGCTGCTTCCCTCACAGACCTGGCAAGGAAAAACAGGCCAGATAAGATAATGTGGACCACAGCATGTGAGCAGGCATTCCATAAGCTTAAAAAAGCTTTAGGGAGAAACCCCTGTGTTAGCCAGTCCAGATTACAGCAAAGAATTTGTTGTGCAGGTGAATGCTTCAAACCCTGGGGGTGGGGGCTGTACTTAGCCAGATTTCTTCAGAGGGAGAAAAGCACCCAATGGCTTATCTCAGTCATAGGCTCCAACCAAGGGAGGAATGCTATGCAGTTGTAGAAACGGAATGTCTAACCATAGTGTGGGCACTGCAAAAACTTCAGCCTTATCTGTATGGAAGAAAATTCACTGTAGTTACAGATCACAATCCCCTAACATGGTTACATCGAGCCAGCCAGCAAAATGCCAAGTTGCTAAGATGGAGCCTAGGATTGCAAGCATATGATATGTCAGTGCAGTACAGCAGTTGCAACACCAATGCAGATGGGCTCTCAAGGCAGGGGAAGGAGTACAGTATACTCAGATAGACCTAACCCTCTCAAGCAATGTTTCTCAAGGGTCACTTGAAAAACTAGCTTGAGTTATCCGGGGGGGGGGGGGGTATGTGAAGACTGCCATCCTAGATAGATAGAATTTTGTAAATAATTCTATGTCATTGCAAATATTAATGTAACCCACAGGCTTGCTTTACAAATGTAAAGAGAACTATATGTTATGATTAAACTATATGTTGTACTGAGTTTCAAAAATGTAACCACCGTGCACTCTGCTGGAAGAAAGCAGATAAGTCAAGCATTGTATGACTGATCTCAAGCTCGGAGACAGGATGTCTGGACTAAGGAATTCTTTCTATCGTTTTAGGACAAGAGTTAATTATTAGATTTTACATGTAAAATGTCTTTTATTGCTGTGGCCTCCTGCAGGTGCAGATTACAAAAAGAAATGTAAATTTTGAGTTTCTGTTAGCCCGGGAAACCAAATCAGAACTGTTAAGAATGATGTAATCTGAAATGACTCAGCAGTACTGTGTTATCAATTTAAGACTTTCCCAGAGAGAAAGATAGAGCATTTTGGATTTTGTCAGAAGAACATCCACTCACCAACACTTGCTTTGCTCTGTATGTAAGTAGGATCTTAGGCTTTAGTATTTCTCTTAGGGATAGATAGAAATAGTAAGATTAGCCTAGCTGTTTTCTTTATTTATTTCAGACTATCCTACAATATTATTTTAAAAGTTTCCTGTGATCTCTGAACTCTGTAATGTCATTGTGTTGAACTGATGAGATTAGTCTTGTGTTTTTATTATTTATTATTAAATATATTTAAACATTTACTGTGGCTGTTTTGTGTAGAGATAATTTAAGCTCTAGAGTACTTGCATGTATTTAATGATACTGTGCTAAGCCACTCCAGAATAGCCTTTGCTCTGGGTTACACTTACTATTTGGATAACAGTAATATTACACAGTGAAATTGATCACCCTTTGGGAACAGCTTTATTATTAGCTGGTAAGAGTAGTTGTTGGCAGTGATTACTACCTTATAGCCTGGCAGGAGGGGGCATAGCTGGAGAACCTGTGCTAGCCTTCCCCAGGAGTCTCTGTGTGTTTGTATATAAACCAGATCTCAAAGTGTGCATGTGTGTGTGTGTGTGTGTGTGTGTGTGTTATCTACTTGGGCAGGGACACAAAGCACTGGTTGGACAGAGAGGGTACTGGAGGTTTTGGCTTGACTACTCGGCTGAGATCTGAACCCTATAGCTGTACCAGTGGGGAGTCTTATTGGGGATCTGGAGAGAAAGGGAGAAACCAGCCCCAGACTGACTGTGATCTCTGTGTGCTCTTAAAGGAAATTGTAATTTACTGTGTGTGTACTTGTTATCCTTCCCAATGTGCATGCCCCTCACTGGTGTTAGTGGTGAGGACTGAGGCTCCTTGATTACAGGGCCAGTGCACAGGCATCAAGGAGGCTACCAGAGTAATGTACAGAGTAGACTCTAAAGGGCTACAAGGAGGGATTATGGGCTATAAATCTGTTCTCACTTGACAGACAAAGAATACATGATATGAGTGAACAAGACATTTAAGGGACAAAGTGATTACGCATACTTCAAATTGAAAGCTAAAAGAAGAGACATAACTATCAGATGAAGGATACAAGGTTCAGCCCAGATATCCAAAAGTACTTTTTCACAAAAAGAATATTGCAAAAATGGAACAGTATGAACAAGCAGGCAGTAAACATTATGACCACAGAGTCCTTTACAGAGGCCAGTAATGGGTAGTGAGCTAAAAAAAGTGGAAAGGGAGGGCAAACTAGAGTATTAACTAGACAAGTATGTCAGACCATATAGACATCTTTGTCCTCACAAATACATAATTATTTTGTTGTCATTTTGCTGTGATGGTATGGTACTTTGGGAAATTATATGAAATAATACATATCAACCTCCTAGCTCAAAAAATCTGGAAAAGCCTAAATTAATTGGAGGACAAAGTCCCCAAAATAGGGTTATATTTTAAATATTGCTCTTATAAACTTAGAAAGTTGCTAGAATAACAAGATATGTGTTTGTATGGATTTTCTGAAGAACATGAAGGCTGAAGCTCAAATATATTCCATTATTTAGTGACGTCAGTCCTCAGTAATTTGCCAGAAAGAAACATCATTTTATAAGGAACAGGCCAAAAATGTTGAGTCTTTCGGCTTTTCCCGGTTAGGGATCGCCACAGCGGAACTCCGGTCCATTAATGATTGGCAGTAGATTTTTACTTGCCGAGTTGCCAGCTCTGACACACAACCTTCAATGAAGGTACGCCCATTCACTCATGTCTCCACACAGAAGACGCTCTAGCTGAGAATCGAACAGGCCAACGTCTTACTGTGAGGCGACAATGCTACCGCAGGCCAAAAATATGAGGCAAAAATCTGGACATTCTGAAAAATCTGTACAGTTGAGAGGAATGTATGAAATATTTGTTTGATTCCATTCTATTAAAAAGAACATATCTAAGGGTGCTGTCATTAAGTCCATAGTTGTTAGGTTCAGTTGAACAGCTGATTATATATGTGATGTTAAAGTTAATACTTATGATATTTAATCTGTTTATTGGGTGATAATTGCATTCAGGTCTCCTAGGATAAGTAAATTATGTTTGTGTACCCAGGAACAAAAGGTTTGAAGTAAACTTCAACTTTGCAAAAGTATGAAGGAGAGTTACAAGCTCCAAAAATGCTTCTTTTAGCATAAACACCCAACATGAATTTATGTGCTGTTCATTTAGTGCCATTACAACCATCTCAACCTACAACCTGGAAAGCCAGTCTACTGGTGGCCATCTTTCCAATCCACTAGTAAAAAACTGCATTGTGCAGACTTTAGTTTCTTTCTAGTCTCGCATAAATCATGGCAATCTTTCCCTTACCACCTCACCTTCAGCACTAGCGACTTCACAATCAGTTCAGAATTCAAACAGTTCCTAATCAATTCACACAAATGCAAATGCCAGGATGCTGGGAGATTACTATTTTAATAAATGTCCTCACAAGCTAAGACTACTCTCTTTTCATGCCTCTGTCCTACTCTGTACTGTAATACTTACCTTTCTGGCACCATAGGTATACAGTGACTTTTGTCAGTTCATGCATACACTTTTTCATCCGTGTTACAATAATTGTCCTGTTGTGACCTCAGTGTAAGAGTTTAATATGTCTGTATAAGCACAGTTGAACATGCTGCTATCTCTTTCTACTTCAGATTGTTGTTATACATCAATATTTCACTGTATAAATGTATTGTGCTTCTGTACTGACACCTACACATTATTTGTTCCATTTATATCTATTATTGCTGTCTATATTCGTATTACTTTGTTACTGTAACCTGGGCTGAGCATACAGTTGGTCATTATATAATCACTGCTGTACCCCAGTAAATAAATACATGTCACTTGTAGATGTAATTTTAATATTTTACTAGAAGTATGCCATCTCATAGTTCAACTATGGAACAGTTTATTCTGAATTAGTGATAATGGGAATAAAGATAGAAAATAGGGGAATACATTTTCAGTCATGTCTCTTTGCTGGCTGATATAACAGGGTCAGGCTGCATTATCCAGGATTCAGGAACATCATTTTTTCAGAAAAGTTTCCCCGGTGGATATGGTCATTACTAAGCCATGACAATTAGTGATCAGAACAGGTGGGAAGTGACAAAGTTAGAAGAACATTGTTGAAAATCCCTAACTATACCTAGTTACTAGACTGACTTATATTGGAACTTTTTAAAGTCTAAACTCTTAAAAGTAAGAAAGTAAACAAGAATCTACAAGAAGAAGTTTGCTTAAATATATAGTATAATTTTCAGCATTCCAAGATAATACAGTTATGTTCAATATCCACTGAGTGCAGGAGATACTTTTTGTGAATATAGTGCAAGTTGTGTTTATCAGGATGTTGTATTATTGCAGTACAGTGGCAAAATTGTCTTTGTTGCTTAGGGTATTAGTGCAAACTAGTAAAACAGTTTTGAAACATCACATTTGTACAATTGGATAAATGCATACACAGTGAGTTATTGGACAGTTAACTTTGCAGACCCAGCCTTAGGAAATGCGGGGCCCCATTTGAACCAGTTTGGTGGGGCTCCTCACCTACCAAATCACCTCTCTCTTCACTTGCCGGGTTCTTGAATTTAAAAGTATTTCCGACTAGGTATACAAATGTATACTGTTACTGCATATTAAAATAAAAATATGTTTATTTATTAGCTTATATTTGGTTATAAGGCATGTTAAAATAGAAGTAAACCATTGGATGTTTGCATTACCCTGATACAACATGTCCTGTAGTTCCTCTCTTGAGTGTCTATATAACTCATTCAGATACAATAGATGTGGCCTGCTTGATGGGTCACCAAGGTCCTCTGACTACTTGATGTGTTACCAGGTGAGTACACCCTTTCTTACCAGTGAAGACGTTTCAGTCCTCTGTGGTATTGCCTGGCTCTCCTGATTCTGGGTATCAGATAGCTGCATACTTCTCCTTGTTCACTTTACACTTTTTAAATTGTATTTTTGTATTATGTCTATTTGGGATTTTGTTCATTTATGCTACATACTATCCTGACACTCCTCTACATGCTTGTTTTTACATTACCAGTGTTGCAGTGATATTGATTAAAATGTATTGTTTCTTTGTTTGCTTTCTACCATGTTACTGCTTAACATTTTCAGAAAAGTGAAATCATTTTTCTCTTTACCTTTGCCTCACACCACTCAACACACAGGCTTCACACATTTCACTTCTCTGGATTTATTTTGCTCCCATCTGTGGCTGTAGCAATCATTTTTCTGCCATACTACGGAATTGATAATATTCTGTCACAGGTCTTACAGATCAGATGTGACCTGGCCTGGCATCACAGTATCTGCATTTTTTAGGCTGAATAGTATTTGTTTTCATGCTGTCTGAGGCTGACTTTTCCGCAGTTATTTATTGTAACTGCATTCATTAACAACCATTTATAAATTATCAGCAAGAGAAGCAAATGAAAACAGTAGTCTCTATCTGTCTTCAAAAAACGCCTAGTCTATACTTCTCAAGTTCCAAGATTTTCACAGATTGTCCAGAGTTTTGCCTGACACTTTTGGTCTGGTCTATTAGCTCTTCCTTATAAAATTTGTGTTTTCCTGGAAAATTGAGAACTGAAGTCATTAAATAAAGATATTCGAGTTTCAGACTTCATACCCTTTGGAAAATGCATGCTAATGTATAACCTGTTACTCTATCAAATGTATTAGTTTATAACAGTAATATTTAAAAACTGTTCCTATTTTTGTGCCTTTGTCCCACTGTTATTTTTGGCTTTGTCCAGATGTCTTGCACTAAAAAGTTGACAAGTATGGCCTGGTCTTATCTTTTGATATAGTTGCTGAAGGGGTACACAAAATCAGATTGTTAATCTGATTAGTTTTGGGTTGAAAACCCCACTGAGCACTCAGCAGAAGCAACTGACTACTATGGGAGTGGGGTCAGCTTACACTGTGAGGCCTACAAGAGACATGAAGCTGCAGTTACTAATGATACTAGACTTGTTCGTACTATGAGAGCAAGACTACAGTAGGAAACTTCCTTAGACTGTGTTGTAGGGTCTCTAAGGCAAAGCTCTGGGTTATGTAAGGCATAATGACCCTGCCATAGGCTAGTGAGGGGCCTCCTGAGGGAGTGAGGCCCTTTTGGGCCAAATTGGTCCAATTCGCCTAAGGCTGGGCTTGTAACTTTGTGATGTACATGTTCTGAGAAGTGGTCAGACATAAATAAGAAGGATAGAGTGCTGTTAACGCTATGCAAACGATAAAACAACGTAACCTCTTTCTTTCATCAAAGCAATAATTAGGATGTAACTAAAGGGGTAACCATAGAGAAGAATAAACCCAACTCTTTCAGTTATAAACCTCCTACCAAATAGACATAATTATGAACTGTTTCTGTCATGTTAATGTCCGTGTTCAACAGTCTGTATACTGGGATAAGCACTGATTGTGATATTTCTGAGTCCTCCCCCATTGACCTCATTTTCATTGCCTAACACCTTGTTCCTTTTTCTAGTAAAGAAATTTGAGAAGCAGATTCTACCAGGTCATTGTACTGCACGTCAGGCTTTGACTAATTTTCTACCCACTATTTTTAACTGATACAAATTGTATAATAGCAGCAATTTCTGCAGATTACAACCTGCTGTAAACTCTCATGTGCCCAGAAAGTAGAATAAAGGGATACAGTTAAAAAAAAACTCATGTTCACCTCTTCATAACATGAGAGCTGGACACTGGACACATGGCCCTTATGGTCAACCCTCCTAATCAAATTTGGACTGCCAGTATAGCAAATAGTCACAGTCTAACTGCATCAAGTCATCCAAGATTTTTGTTTTTATGTTACTAGCAACTTGTGTTCTCATGCATCCCCTTTGTCATTCTCTTCCTCCTTGTCATATCTTTGAATTGTTACTTTTAACATAGTCACTAATCTGCACATTTCATTTAGGTTTTTAATAACCACACCCCTTCCTCCTTACTTTCTTTGTTGTTGCACTAAAACTGAGATATATATATATACATATAACTATTCCTGGGAGTATGCTGGAAGAGTGAAACTTGACTGATAAAAACACACACAGCAAAAAACATAAATCAGATAACACAGTTAGCTGCTGGCATAAAGGAAAGCTTAATAAAAAGTGGGCAACTTAAATGATTGGTGCCGCGCATGACTGCGCTGTCTGCGGTATCCATACAAACATGCTGTTCCCGATTCCTACATATATGTACACATTGCACAATTTGAGTAAAGCACCATAGAGACATTTACGTCAGAGCTAATCCTAATGTAAATGCCTGCAAGACCTGTATGCTGTATTGTTAGCTGCTAACATATCAGCACTGAAGCACCTCACAAGTCACACATCAGCATTTGCCTGCTAACACAGTCCATGCTTGTGTAAAGTATGCAAAGTATGCAGAATACATTGTTCCTTACTGTAAAAGGACTGGCCACTTTTGAGCATTTTACAGTTACTGCATGACTGTGGAAGTCCTTCTGTGTGCCATTCTGCAAACATGGAACTGCTCAATCTGTTTGACAGTTTGAAAATATGTGTGACATTACACTGTGACATGTGTGTCCTTTTGCTGCTATTTCTGCTATCAGTCAATTGTGCACCTGTTTTCTGTGCATCTCTTACTTATGCTGAACTTCAACATGTTTTTGGTTTTCCAGTATATATATATATATATATATATATATATATATATATATATATATATATATATCTTCTGCTGGGCTCCTCCATTACTTCTGACTTGGCATGTCCAGTTTTATCTTTTTCAGTTCACTAGGTGTAACAAACAAGGCTGTCCATCAGTGATTGTAGGGTACATGCTTAGGGAAGGGATTAAGCTCATCCTATAACACACAGTGCCACATTCTTCAAGCATCACTAAACATGCATCTCAGCTGTACCTACTGATATTTGCAAGCTGTATAGCTTATGACTGGTACTCTGACTTTAAGCTTTGTGCATGTATCATTGTGATGTCCACTAGTAACATGAACACTTTCTACCATCTGTTAGATTTGACGCTGGGACAGATAATGAGACTACAACTACTACCAAGCTATTCATTATTGCCCACACACTGCCATTAGTGTACCTAAGTTATGTGCTGCAGCATGGGTGCAGCACAGTACAGCTTCTGCACAGCATATCTAAGTGGTAGCAGCACTGTACTGCAACTAACTGTGCAGCTCCAGTGGATGCATTTGTTGCATGCAAGAATTTCCCTTCCCTCACCTGGCTTCACTCGGTTTAAGAAAACATGCATCACTCTGTGATTACCACTGACACACTGCAAATACAATGTGCCTGCACTACATCAGATGTAAGAGTATTACATTTGCATTTGCATGCTACACTTCAGAATGCCTCACACCTATGGATGCTCAATCAGGTATACATTCAGGCTTTTAAGTGAAAGAAATGGTTCAGTTCAGTGCAGAATTGTCACAACCTGATTCATATCCTGCACACACCTTTGACTATCAAGTTTTATATTCCAAAAAAAGATATTTCAGTCATTAGACCCAACATCAGTAAAACTCTATAGAAGACAAGGCTACATCTGAATATAAAAGGCATGCCATTATGTAGTATTTACAGTAGTTATCAACACAGACAGAAAAATATGTTGTTAATGGCTGAGAAAGCTCAGCAGTGTACTAAGGACTGATCATGCAATAATAGGCGTGCTTGGTCAACAGCATTAATGGGGGGGTCATCTCATGTGACTGACAAGGCTATTTGAGATGATGCATATTTCCTTGCTCTTCCTTATGTTTTATATGTATCAGCCATGAAGCCTTGATCTCTAAAGCTGCAAACATTTTTTTGTCAAACGTGTAGCTGCTTTTTACTATTTTAGAGAGTGTGTATGTGTGAGTGTGTGTGTGTGTGTGTGTGTGTGTGTGTGTGTGTGTGTGTGTGTGTGTGTGTGTGTGTGTGTATGTGTGTGTGCGTGTGTGTGTTGGGGGGATTGCAATCCCCAGAACAGGAGATAACATGGTGATGTGGACAGGAATGTTGCCTCCAGTACTGTAAACAAATAATCTGATCTAATGAATAGAATTACTCACAATGGAATTCACATTCCTGCATGCATTACAGATAATCAGCATGCTGATACCTACAACATTTTCTGTGCTCTGATTGTTTAACACATTCCTCCATTTCCTCTGATCCCTAATCAGTCTCCCCAATGTGCTGCTCTCAATTTCAAATAGGCCTCATGAATTATTAGTGTTCACAAAGACACATTTTATATATGTGTGTGTGTGGGGGGGGAGAGGGGGTTAGTATACTGACACAAAAAAAAAACAGAATGAGCTTCACCAATATTCTATGGGCAGGCAGGCTGGTGCTTATTCTGAAAACTGTGGCTGTAATGCTCTGCCCTACTTTTATATAGTAACTATATTCAGCAAGAGTCACTTCAGAGTGTTACATAATGGACCATCCAGGGACTGTGTGTGTAATGGGACTTAGCCATGTGGTCTGCTTTACAATTACCCACTACAAGAAAGAATGGCTTATTTCTGCAACCTCTTCTGGCACTCAGAGGAAATAATCCTAGATATGATGCCAGTCTACTAGAGTGCACACGTAAATGCATACAGACACACACGCATGCATATGTGCACAAACAAGCACCCACAAGGGTTCATGTACACAAACACCCATGTGCAAATGCACACACTAGCATGTTTGCCAACACACACACACACACACACACACACACATACACACACACACACACACACACACACACACACACACACACACACTCATACAAACAAGATACAAATAACTATAAACAATCTGAATGATTGCCTATGTGCCTACAAAATGGTTTTGGGATATGGGAAGAAACTGAAACACCAAGTGAAAAGCCACGAGAGCATAGGGAAGACATGCAGATTGCACACAGAGGACCCCCCCCCAACAACAGTTGAGAAGTGAACTGAAAATGAAAGCACTTTGAAGAAGCAATAATATACAATGTGTCAGCTTAACCCATTTCCTTATATTACTCACATCCCATCTTGAGCCCTGCATCATGCTCTATTTAAGTGGCACTGAGAAATCATTTGCTATTAGGGCATAATCCATACCCACATATCACTGTGCATTAATGCTTGCTTACTGTTCAGATATATCTAAGGCACAAAGTATGTGCATTAACTGTGCTTTGCATTTGGGTTACTCTTATCAAGACAAAATCCACACTTGTGTGTATTAATGTATCTATATGGGACCCCCAAAGCCAAACAAAAATAAATAAAAGCAATAAACAAAGTGAAAAATAATTATCTAGTGCAAACAGAGTAAAATATCACTCATAGTATATACTTTTGTCATTCTAAATCTCACAAATACACACACAAACACACACACACACACACACACACACACACACACACACACACACACACACACACACACACACACACAGTTTCGGATGAAGGTAGCAGCAAGATTTCATAACTGCAAAACTAAACAAACATCAGCTCCAGCTCCAGTGGTGCAATGGTGTGTACTGTCCTTCTAATCATTCTTCAACAAATAGTATATCTGAGCTACATGCAGGTACATTTTTTGTATCAGCATTTGCATCTCTTATTTTATCTCCCAGCACCCCTTTTTATTACTGTCTCCAACAGATTATCCATGGATTTACATTTGTTGCCTGGGAAAATCCCACAGACGCTATAGCCCCTATTTAGGTGAGAACTAAGGCAGTATTTATACAGACCAGGGGAAATTTGGCCAGGAGATTAGGGAGAAATCCTCTGCTCATCGCCATTGCTGCCATGAGACCACTAACACATGCATGACATTTTACCAATATGTTCAGATGGGACTTCTGTTTAATTCCCCATCTGAAGCATTGTACCTCAGGAGACCAATGCCTTAATTAAGCTATACTACATCATCTGTATTAGAATATCAGTCCAAGTGCCTAGTGTAGAGACAGAACCCACAATCTTCTGACATTTCTGAATTCAAAGGTATGTATACTAACATTTGGTAGCATTAAATACAGGGAAGTTATTTCACTGCTGTTGCAGTATTTACCTGCTGTTTTAGGGTCATTACTGTGGGTGTGTGACATAACTGTTTTTATTACATTGTACAAGGTATGCTGTAGTGAGGCGGCCACGGTGATGTAGCGGTTAGCATTGTCACCTCACAGCAAGAGGTTCCCTGGTTCAGTCCTCACCTGGGGTGCCTTCTGTGCAGAGTCTGCATGTCCCCATGTTTCCTCCCAAAGACATGCTGTAGGTGGATTGGACACTCTAAATTGGCCCTAGGTGTGTGTGTGTGTGTGTGTGCCTTCTGTGGAAGGTTGGGTGCCAGGTTGGCAACTCGACACTGTAAATCTCCACTGCCAATCATGAGCAAACATGTGATCCACTGTGGCAACCCCTAATCAGGAAAAGCCAAAAGAAGAAGACAAGGTATGCTGTAGTCAGATCATAAAGAAAAAAGCTTCTTTTAACTACAAGTTTTGCGTAACATGAATAAGAATGTACCATAAGTTGGTGTTCATCTAGCACGTATAAAAATGTGCCTAATAAGTCATTATAACCAAACAAGGGAATAATCCTGCTAGCCAATCAGTACAAAGAAAACTAAATAAGCAGTCTAATTTAATTAAGGTTAAGAACAACTGTGGTGCTGAAACTAATGCAGAATCTGCTTAATATAATTCTCAAGCAGCTGCTCTATAATATCAATGAATTTCTAAAATTGCACAACAGGATATATTACAGCAACAGAAGGATTGCTTCAGGTCAATATATAATTATTGCAATGTGCAACAATAAAACAGTAAACAAATAGTGAGTATCACATGTTATCTAGCCTTGATATAAAATACAATATCACAATTTGCAATTTCAGTCATTGCTGTGACAGTCTTAGTAATGCACACACACACTAACACTACAGTAGACAAACTGGAGGAACAGAGATTCAAACCTATAGCTGTCACTTATGTCCACACTGCAAACCTGAACTCTAACTGTCTAGCAGATGTCTCTAGTGGGTGTGACTACGTGGACTGATGGAAGTTAAACAACTTACATCTATGAATATGCAGGGAAGAATTACCCACAATATAAAGTGAAGTTGTGTTTGTACATTTCATGACAAGAAAAACAAACGTGCTATGGATCTGAACAACAAAACTATGCAATTGTAACTACATAATCACATTGCTCACAGCAATACCCACAACTATAACACTTCAGAGTTGCAGCTGTGATAATTTGCAGTAAAACATTTGACTGCACTTAAAATCACATAACTAGGCATTAAATTAATCACTGTCCATCTGTGGGATTTAATGCATACACATGCAATTTACGTAGGAGGGCAGTCAGTGAAAAATGTAATGGATTATAATGTTGTGTAATTCAAACTGCATAGGTAACATTCATGTATTACCCAGCATTTACACATAAAGAATTATTAACAGAAATATGATGTTTCTAGAAACTTTGCAGACAAAGGCGGTATCTGTAGTTATCCTCAGACTAAGTGCTATATGTGTCAGTGCACAATGGCATGCTAATTGTGTAAAAATCTGTACTGCATAACTTAACAACCAAGTATAGATCTCCCATATCTGTTGCTAAATAGGAAATGCTGAATTGCAAAGATATAATGTCAAATAGGCTAAACTGAGATTCAAACCCATATATATTCATAAAACATTTATAGTGCCCTATTGCTTAGCTGTGTAAACTAATGGACATAATACTTTCTTTAATGTTGTAAAGCTCTAAGAAATAATGATAGAATATGGATTTATCCACCTTATAACATTAGCATGTGTCAGCACACTGAGCTTATCTGGTATAGTTTGCAAAACAAAACCTTATAAGATAATTTTGAAAATGAATAAGCCATTAATGGAAATAGTGCACAACCATGTAATTCAGTAACATGTCTCCACATACAATGGTAAACAAACAGCCATATGACAGATTAAGGATTACAGATCCCCCTTATTGAACTTGAATTGTGTTTACCAGACTCAAATATATTTCTGCCATGCTGACTTGCACTGTTCTTACAGTCATGAAAGTGATTAGAGCAAACATGAATTTTAAAATAATTTTGTAACTGCTATAATGTAGAGCTTACTTATGTATATTTTACTCAGCATTCACACATACTGCTGTATGCTGTATGATGTTTAAGAAGTTTTGTGGGTAACGGAGAAATGCATTGTCAACCACAGCCTAAGCATTATAAGCATCAGTGAACCATGGTCTTGCTAAACATGTAAAAATCTGTATGTATAAGTTACCAAACAACTATAGGTCTTCCACATGTGATGCACAATATTACATGAATAACCACCAATATTTTGCAAAATAGGTTACCATGGGATTTGAACACACACACACACAGAAGAACAGCAGTCACTTTGCCATAGTGCTTAACTATTTGAACTTAGAGACATCATTGTTCATTACTGATTATAAAAGCAGATATTATGAAATATCAGTAATAGTTATTTGTGTGGTCTGTATTAATATACAGTCATAATAAACAATCTTGTATAATGTGTACACTGGCACAGTATAGTTACAGATAACTTCAGAATTCATCAATATGCTAATGGTAACTTTAATGAGTGGAACCTAAATTTCTACATTTGCATTACTAATATCAATACACAGATACCCATAGGTTCTATATCAGAAAATCAAATGATTAAAATTGTGAATGCTCTAAAGAATAAAAATGCCGGTCCTCGAATTTGTTATTACCCCCCACATCCCCCGTTAAATATATATTCCAACTCTGAGATTGCACTACAGCGAGGAAAGGGCAAATATTCTGATCTTCACTGTACTGCGATCTCAAAAAAAGCACTTTCAGGTCTGGCATTTTTGCTCTTTAGAGTTCGCGTTCGCGATTTTAATCATTCAATGTTCTGATATAGACCCTACCCATGTAATAAACGTAAAACAGAATCACAGAAATAAATATGCTTACTGAATGCATCTATGATAATGCACGTATTAAGGTGTGGATTATGTAATTTACTGTAGGCATCTGCTGACTGACGTCAGACTTCTGCACCCCTCTGGTGAAGATCCTCTACATGCTCAGATGTAGGTCATTATAGCAGTTTTGGATCTGCACACCAGCCCAGTAGACCCCAGACCATCTGCAGTGCTCCCTCACAATCTGGTTTCATATAACAATCATTGCAAAGTTCCTGGAATGCGCTCTCTCATTCTCTTCTCATATCCAGCATAGACTGTGAACATCTGGGTAGTCTCCTACTCTATCCAGTTTGGCAGCCAGACATACTGAAGCCTCCTGTCAGCATCCTTGCTATTGTCATTGAAGGTTGTTGAAAAATGATTTCCACAAATTGTTAACTGAGCTACTATTTAATTTGCAGTAACAATGGTATGAGCAGTAAATTTATCAATATTTCATTTTAAATTTGGTGCATACAGGATGGTGGCAGACTGTTGGAAGGCATCAGGCATGTGTTACAGATGTTTTCATGTAATACCTATTGGGTAGTTACACTGTGCATGTTACACGTATGCTGAATTACTGGATAATGCACTGAGTTTTGAGAACTTATGAGGATGCTCGTAAATGGGATTCCAAACCACTGAGTGTTAATGAACCTCATTAATTATGTGGAGTGCAAATGGTAAAAGTTGTGTGCACTTAGCTAAACTCACTTTAAGGTATAGCTAACTTCCAGCTAGCTTGACATGATAAGCTGTCACCTGCTGGCTTTGTTGTAGTGGAATACGCTGCTGTTATCACATACCTGTGTTATCATTATGCTGTATAAGTCAGCTGATACATGAATTCACACTAATATTTTTTTAATTGTCTGCATTACAATTTGGCTGTTACATAAGGGGGGGGTTGAATTACATGCATACATATGGGCAAATGTCCATTAGTGACGAGATTTTCCCCATATGCAGTTGTATGGATAAAAAGGAAATAGCCATGGTGAATTACAGATATATTTGGAATTAAAATATACCCATAGTTATTTCTGCCTAACCTGTAATGTCTGTAGTATGTTTGCAGAAAATTACAACTTACAGGTATTTCTGTAAGTCGTATGTTCAGATATTGATTTAGGGATATTCTCTAATGCCTTGTTATATAGTAGTAGTTTTGATTCCATTCAATGGGATATGGGCACCAGTAAGATGGCTTAGCCTTTACATTATTTTTTATGGTGATATGTAGTTGTAAGTGCATAACATTTCATTTAATATGCTACCATTTTTTTCTATTTCTGTATACATTCCAGTGTGTCTGTTATGTACCATACAACAGCATTAACATTTTTTATGATGTGTGTCACTGACTGTGGTAATATATGAGATGCATTCTACATTCCTCAGGTACACGTGATATTTGTGTTTGGATGTGCATGCAACTGTGTCAACACCATTGTTGCAGTACTGAGTCTGTGGCACATTGTTTATGTGTTTGTCTATTACTTGTTGTAATATTCAGTGACATTGGTTCAAATCACATCTCTACACACGTATTGTTGTACAAAATTGTTAAATGGATTGCTAGATGTGTTGATGCTGTTAGCCTCAGTAGTGCAGCTAGGGTGGGGGGTGAACGGGGCAGTCACCTCAGGGCTATCTTATCCAGGGTGTAATTTGCACACCCTATGTCAAAAAAAAAGAAAAAAATTCTAATACATATATATTTTATTTCCCTTTAAGGTAAATGACACACATATGTCCTAAATTGACATATTAGATGCTTCAGTGTACCTCCACCTCTGCTCACATAATCTTGCATGGGCACTGCCCCAAAAAGACCTCTGATTGGCTTTGCAGGTAAAGGGGGCTGTGCAGCAGTGCAGTAAAGGCTGTCTGTGACTGTGAGCTATATCTTTGCCACCCAGAGCAAGTTGAGCGGCTAGGCAGGAAAAAAAGAGAACAAGGCTGTGAATATTGAATAAGTCTGAAGTGAAGTGAGTAGTAGGGTCAGGGTTCATATAATGGGCAAACAGTGAAGGGGTCATTGGGAAAATGTTTAATTTTGGTGCTTGTGTACATACATACATAGGCTACTGAAGGGGTTGATGAGGATGTTTCATTTTGGTGCTTGTGTGCATACATACATGGACAGGCTACTGAAGGAGTCATGTGGGGTGATGTTTCATTTTGGTGGTTGTGCACACTTCGACTGCTGAAGGGGTCACTGGGGAATGTTTCATTTTGATGTCATTTGGCGCTTGTGCATACTTGGGCAGGCTGTTGAAGGGGTCTTGGGAGGGGGTATGTTACATTTTCATGGCAGTTGGTGCTTGTGCATACTTGAACAGACTACTGAAGGGGTCTTTGGGTGGGGACCGTTTCATTTTCATGGCAGTTGGTGCTTGTGCATACTTGGGCAGATTGCTGAAGGAGTCTTTAGGGGAAATGTTTCATTTGGGTGGTACTTGATGCTTGTGCATACTTGAACAGACTGCTGTAGGGCTCTTTGGATGGGGAGTTTCTCACTTTGTTGGCATTTGGTTCTGTGCATACTTGGACAGACTGCTGAAGGAGTCTTTGGGTGTGAATGTTTAAATTTGATGGTATTTGATGCTTGTGAAGACTTGGACAGACTGCTGCTTAAGGGGTCACTGAGGGAATGTTTCATTTTGATGGCATTTTTTGCTTGTGCATACTTGGGCAGAATACTGAAGGTCATTAGGGGAATGTTTTGTTTTGATGGCACTTTTTGCTTGTGCATACTTGGGCAGAATGCTGAAGATCATTGGGGGAATGTTTCATTTGATGGCATTTTTGCTTGTGCATACTTGGGCAGAATGCTGAAGTAATCACCAGGGTCTTTAGCAAAAGTAAGCAAGCAGTGCAGCTATACTGCTTGATAGGCAGCAATGCAGCAAAGCCAAGCATAATTTTAATGTATATTCTTCTTGATTTTAAAACAAGGATCTAGTAAATCCTTTCACTATGACTCACTGAAAATTAAACTCCTTGATGATCAGACTCATTGAAATGTAAGTGTTTTAGTAGCTGGGGTTGTCAGGGTCCCCTGCATCCCCAATGTGGGGGCGAACCACCCACACTTTCCAAATTTATATTGTTAGTCTCTTCTTGGTCATTAAAAAAGTCTATCTGTAGCTCATGAAAGCAGTGTCGGGGGGGGGGGGGCATACCTCTCAGCTTCTTAACACAAGAAATCTGGACAATGCCTAAAATAATGGGGTCAAAGGCCCAATATAAGGAGAGATTTTAAATATTGCTCTTATAAAGTTTAAACTCAGAAAAAATGTTAGAATAACAGGATTTGTATTGGTGTGCGTTTTCTGAATGAAATGAAGTCTGAAACACAAATGTCATTATTTAGTGAGTTCAGTCCTCACTGATTTGCCAGAAAACCACAATGGGCAGTTGGGAGGTATGGTGAGGAGCTCGGTCTAAGTACTGAGCACATGTAGCTTAACTCTCAGAATGTGTTCAACGTTCAGTACAAATTCTTGTTTTGACATGCTTTAGAGACTCTTGGACACTTATGTTTTTGTGAAAAGTTGTTGTCAAGACATTTTGCACACCCCTGTTCCAAAAAAAAAAAATGTTGCTGTATAGGTGGGGGGGGGGGGGCTCAAATGAGGTTCTCATTTGAGGCTCCAAGTAGCCTAGCTACTCTTCTTGTTATCCCATATGGATTACATGTTCAGATATGTCTTTCACGTTAATCTGATTTTCTGAACGTAATAGTGGCATATGTGGTACAGATTGTTTTGTATAGCTATGCACTGTAAATGAGAGGTGAGATATTCATCTGACATATGCTTTTAAAATCTAAGATATGCATATCACCATATCTTCCAGATGTCGATCAGAAATAGGGAGATTACAAGCATACATGCGGGGTGCACACAGCCTGAAGCAGCTCTCTGTCTAATCTGTTTCTATTATTTGCTGGTCTTAGAGCTGGCTTAACTGTAAGCTGGATCTACTCCTGGCTGGCTGCCTTCTGGCACACATTTGCAGATCATCTCCTACTATGGCTTGGAGTACCCCAGCCTTCTTTAGTGCATTAAATGCCAATTGCATTTTTTTAAAGTAAGGTTTGCAGATTCATCAGGATTCCCTAAGAATCTGTGGAATATACTGGTGTTACGATACAGCACATATGGCCTCTACCAAGTGCTTTCAGAAAGCTGTTGATATGTTCATAGGTTCATAGGTTCATACTAGGCTATCTGCCCTGGGGCAATTATAAGCCTAGCCCGATTCTGTATGGCTTGTGCCACCCCTTGATTTGAGAATACTGTGCCCTTTTTAAGGTTTAGTTTACTGTGCCTCTGTCTAATAGTGACACGGGAGTAATCCCTGGGACAAACCTACGATCCCCCATCCACTTATCGAGATTCTTCTTGAAGAGATTCAGTGAGGTGCTCTGCCTCACATGAACTGGAATTCTATTCCAGAGCGAAGGGAGCCTCTGGGTTATGAATCTGTCCCTCCAGCAAGTTCTATTTATTTCTGTGCTGAGGTTCAAGTCCCTTGAGCGTGTGGCTCTAAGGGATTTAGATTTACTGAGGTGGAGCATGTCCATTAATTCTGAATTTGACATAGCTTTGTATGTCAGGCATAGATCGCCTCGAAGTAGGTGGTATGCAACTGAGTAGAGCTGGAGTTTTTTTAACCGAGCAGCATATGGCATCTGTTTGAGACTCTTGATCCTCTTGGTGAGATACTTTTGGGGTCTTTCTAATTGCTGCAGGTGTCGGGTAAGGTACATCCCAAAAGGGGCATTGTATTTTATGATGGGCCTGATGAGGGATGAATAAAGGGGCACGATTACCCCTCTTGATCTAGATCTGAAACCCTTCGTGATGAGGTGGGCTATGTAGAAGGTCTTTCTAACCACTTTGGCAATGTGGTTTTCAAAGGAGAGATTGCTATCAACTTGGGTCCCCAGGTCCCTAATAACTTTCTCTGTACTTAATGGGTTTCCACCTATGTGGTAATTTGTGGGCACATTGTTTTTGCCAAAGGGTATGACTATACATTTTTTGGCATTTAGCTTTAAACCATGGCGCTGGCACCAGTTATCTGTCTCTGTGAGACCTTTTTGAAGGATGTTTGTGTCAGCTGGAGAGTTGATTATGGCACCCAGTTTGCAGTCGTCTGCGAACTTGGTGAGCCATAGTCCTCCCACGTTTGCCTGTACCTCGGAAAAGTATATACCGAACAAGAGTGGTCGCAGAACAGAACCCTGTGGGACGCCACTTGTGACCGGTTTCGAGTCTGACATGGCTCCAGCAACTCTCACTCTGTGGGTTCTGTCTTTGAGCCAGTTTGCGACCCATCTTGTGATATAGGGGTTTATATTTAAGCTGGATAGCTTATCTATGATGCCCGAGTGGGGTATTGTGTCAAATGCCTTTGCAAGGTCCAGATAGGCTGTGTGGACTACCTTCCCTTCATCTATGGCTTTGGTGACTGTTTCAAAGAAGTCAACCAGGTTCAAAAGGCAGGATCTGCCCTTGACAAAGCCAAACAGGGTAGGATCTAGTGTCTGTAGGTCCCCAATGTCTTTGTTTATGAGCTCCATGATGATCCTCTCCATAGCCTTGCAGACTAAGCTAGTCAGGCTTATGGGGCAATAGTTTCCAGGGTCCGTAGAGGCTCCATCTTTGTGGAGTGGGACCACTGTTGCTGTATGCCATTCTGTGGGCACATATCCTGTAGTGAGGCTGAGATTGTATAGCTGTTTTATTTGAGGGATTAGTTCCTCTTGTAGTTCATGTAGGACGCAACCTGGGACGCCATCTGGTCCCATGGAAGCAGTGTTTTTTGCTTTGGAGAGGGCAGCCTTCACCTGAGCATCTGAGATGTTTGGAAGGCAGCCCTCTGCCGGGATAGATACTTGCTCTTTTGGGGGGGGTGGGGGTGGAGAGGTTTGCACTGAACCTGTCTGCCAGGATATTGGCGATGTCTGTGGGTTCAGTGTATTTTTTGTCATTTAGAATCAACTCAGAACAGGTCTGGGAGTTGCATATCAGGTTTCTAACATAACTGAAAAAAGCCTTATGTTTGTCTTTGGTGTTCTGTGCAATTTTTCTCTCGAAGCTGGCCTTGGAGGATTTTATGAGGGATCATAATTTTTTGCTAGTACTGATCAGAGATGCCTTCCCTATTAGGGATTTTGCTCTATCATGTAGTAGCTTCCTCCTTCTGTTGTACAGTTTATTTATGGCAGGGGTCCACCAGACTGGACGCCTGCCTTTGGATGATTGGGTCTTGGTTTTGTTTGGGATAGCATGATCCATGCATTCCTGGAGATGCCCGTAGAATGCATTTATATAGGATTCTGCAGTTTGGGCTGTAGTTTCCACTGGCCCTGGGGCCTTGAAGGATTCCACTTCAGTTTTGAGAAGTGAGAAGTTCGCTTTTGAGAAGTTTTTCACTGTGATTTTCTGGGCTGGGGGTGGGGTCGGGATGTGGACATCCGGTGAAATTAATTTATGGTCTGATCTTACCAATGAGGGATATACTTCTGGTGTGGAGCATAGAGTCCCCATGTTGGTAATGATCAGGTCTAGTATATTGTCCCCTCTTGTGGGAGTGGTGACTAGTTGTTCCATAGCATTTGAGTTTATAATTTCCAGGAATCTTTGGGCTAAGGTGCTGGGGCTTGAGTAGTGCTCCCAGTCAATGTTTGGGTAGTTGAAGTCGCCCAATATAATGGTGTTCGGAGAGATCTTCATGTTCTCCAATGTTTTCAGGAAAGCCGAATGGGATTCCTGACTTTGAGAGGGTGGTCTGTAGGATGCTATAAACTGAAAAGCAGTCTTGCCCACTGTTAGTTGCACATGGATGGTCTCCGATACTTCGTGCAATGCCACTGACCTGGAGGTGTGGATATCCTTGATAAATATGGAAACTCCCCCTCCTTTTGTGGTTCGGTCTGGGTTTTGGGGCCGAAAAGCATGATACGAGGTATAGCCTGGTAGTGCTGGGGTGCTCTCTGGAGCCTTGAACCAGGTTTCTGTCACTGCACAGATATCGATGTTCTCCATACTGAGGAGAGCTTCGAATGCGTGCATCTTGAGGTTAAGACTTCTGGCGTTTAGCAGCATTACCCTTAGTTTCTTGTTCCTTGTGCTGTCTATTGGGGTGGGTTTGACTTTTGAGCCTTGCCTAAAAAAGGCACTATGGGGGTGGCAAGAGCCTTTGCCAATATCTGAAAGCCCAGTGGTGACAGGTGCAAGCCATCCCTAGCGAAGCAACGTGGCTTGTCGAGCATGTCATCCCAGGCTGACAGACACTGGATCCCCTTTGAATGACACCATAATTTTAGCCAATTGTTAAAATCGATCATTTTGTCTTTGTACTGTGGCATCATTCTAGGTGAGGGTAAGATGCTGCTCAAGGTCAGGGTCATACCAACCTGGGCTACATGATCAGAGAGCTCCTCTATGTCTCTTTTCATGTAGTCCAGGGAGGTACGGCTCAGGTCATTCACACCAGCATGTACAATGACTGAGTCATATTTGTATTTGCTTTGGAGTGACCTGAGTGCTTGTGTTATGTGTCGGATCCTAGCACCCAACAGGCAGCTCACCGTGACCTTCTCTTTATTCAGCCTGGTGAGCAGGACGTCAGTGTATCTGACAATAGAGTCACCTATAACAAGAGTATCAGCCTTAAGGGCTGTGACTGCTTGGCACACTGACTTTGTGGGTTTTGTGTTGTGTGTGTTTTGTTTTGAGGTAGCGTTTGCTTGGATGTCTGCTTTGGAGGTCTCTGTTGCTTAGGTAGATTTTTATTTAGAGCCTCCAAGTATGTTTTTGTGTATTTATGTGTTTGGTTCGCTGATGTGGTGGGACTATGTGATACTGGAATTGTGTTGTGTGAGGTTACCTTCTCCTCCTGACTGGTTACACCAGTTTTGAGATGAGAGAGCTCAGCCTCCAGTTTGGCTAAATAGTTGCATCTCTCACATATATTTGAACCTGTTTGGAGGAGGAGAGGGTTGTCCGTGTACATGAGACAGTTGTAACATTGCCTCAAAATTCCCAGATTCACCAGCTGGACTGGAGAGGAAACCATTGACTGACCTTTGGACATGCTAGAGTAACAGGGGAAACTGAATTTAAGATGGACCAATAGAGGACAGGGTAATCGTAGAGAGTATAAGAGTAAGTAGTGCTTATGGTTTAATTGTGCTAACTTGTAGGATTACTTAACTGGACCAGTGAAGGGCCTTAGAATAAGAATATGGTGTTTAAATTGAGAGATAGAGTACTTTGTCACATTTAAGTTGCACAGTTCATAGGTTTGTAGGTTGTTACCAGGCTAATGACCACTATTGCCCTTATAAAGTTTAGTCACACACCAAAAAATAAATTTGGGTCCTGATTATCATGAGCCTTTATATGGGGGGGGGGGGGGTGAGGGTGGCAATTGAAGATTTTTAGGGAGGGGTATTAGTTAGGATAATACTTTTCTTCTTCATGGCATCTGTCCATAAGGGACATGGGAGCCAAACCAGTGGTAAATTTACAATTTCCCATCCAGTTGTTAAGGTTTCATTTGAATAAAGTCAAGAATGAACTCTGTTTTATATGGATGGGGAACATGTTTCACAGTTCAAGGATCATTTGGGACCCATATCTGTCTCTCCAGCATGTTCTGTTTATGTCACAAGTCAAGTTCAGATCCCTGGATCTAGTGTTTCTGGTGTTATTTGTTTTGCACACATGCAACAGATCTATCAGGGATGGACCTGAAGAAGCCCTGTAAGCCAGGCAAAGATACCCTCTCAGCAGCCTGTAGGAGGCTGGATCCAGAGACAGAGCCTTTATGTGATCAATGTAGGACAGAGTATTCATGCCCTGAATTATCCTGATGAGAAACCTTTGTGGCCATTCCAGCTACTGCTAGTGTCTGGTTAGATACATGCAAAATGGGGCATTGTACTCAATGACAGGTCTGATAAGGGCTGAGTAGAGAGGTACTATAACTTTCCTTGGATCTGGATGCCATACCTTTACCTATAAGTTGGGTGCCATAGAATGATTTGCTTACTATCTTAGCTACATGTTTGCCAAAGTCCAGATTGTTCCCCGATCCCTTGCTACTTAGGAATATTTTATCAGTGGAGTAATTAACTTGCATTGATAGCTTCCCAAAGGGCATTTTTTGGCATTGAGTTTTCAGCCATGGCTTTACAGCCATTTGTCCGTGCTAAGCCCACTTACAAGATGTTGGTGTCTTGGGGGGAATGGGAGTACCTGTTGTGTTTTGGAATTCAGCGTGCATGCTCAGAATCCATAATTATCCTACATTTACTAGATAGTTTCTTGGTCTTGTTTTAGTGTGCATTAGGGAATTGAATCTGCCAGTGATGTGTTGCAGTCTTCCTTCAGCATGCTGTACTGCACACAACTTTCTTTTGAAATCCAGCCCCATGTATTTCAACTGATCCCATTTCTTTATTTCAGAAGTCACTTTTATGACTATGTGTCGCATGTACAAAATCTTTCACTGGACAGAGGATGAAAATATTCATTGCAGTATAAAAATATGGATATCAGATAAACATGTTATGATTATGCAATAAAACTATCAAAAGATTATTATAAAATGCCAAATGAGTGAATTAATGTAAGTAACTTGGTAGTTGCAATCTTGTGTTTTTGGTAATTTTAGTGCCGTAATTAAAAATGTAATGGAAGCAATTGCCTTAGACAATGTCACAACTAACGCAGGGATCTTTTTTGTGCATCAAGCTTATTTTTTATATTATCAAACTAAATTTAGTTTTTTACTATATGAAATCCATTCTCATATAAGTGATGAATGATTTTATTCTTTTTGTTTATGAGGAAAACTGTATAAAACTCTTATTGTGAGAAATTTAGTTTGAGCTTTCCAATTGTGTCATTATCCCAAACAGCATATATAAACATTCCCCCGGATTCTCAAAAGCTTGCACGGTGTGCAAGATGAGTGCAGGAGCTCATGCAGGCAATATGTCTGCTGTGCGATCCAGGAACAGCCGGCAGGGGTGTGCACGAGAGATCCAGCACTAATCTTGCATGGACTAAGCCCTGGTATGCAAATCACCTAATTTGCAGGAAAAATCCATGCAAATGAGGTGATTTTGCAATCCAGGAAGCTTGCAATAGTCCGTGCAAGACTAATGCAATCTGCAGAAATGTACTCAGTTAGTAACCGAGTACATTTCTACAAATTCCAAAACGGAGCTATGACAGCTCCAAATAAAGGGTGCATATCATTGAGGAAGCATGCCAATGGCCAAGTATAAGGCATTGCAAACTGTTTAAAAAATAAGGAATCAACTTTTAATTTTTTTTCGCCGATCTCGGCTGTTTAAGCATAGGGCAGCGATGCACAAACAGGATCAGGGGAAAAATAAGAAAATAAACTTAAAATGAGCATTCTAACTAAAAGCAGTATTCTGCCATGCAAGTCAATGGCAGGCAGACGACAACCTGGCCAGTGAGTAGTGGTTGCTAAGGGGAGAGGCTCAGTGTGAGACATGTAACTATGCATTAGCAGGCAATCCTATGCAAATGAGGGGAAGGATAGTGAATCCCAGTTTTCCCCAGCATGTGAGACAGGTCTCATCAGTGTAAGAGTATGAATAGCTGGGTGCAAGACTAGGATATAGGTGACATCATGGGAGGTTGTCAGGTATACTGTAAGTGGATTGGAGCCCTGTGGCTCGGCATTGCTCCTAGCTGTGCAGAGCTAAGGTAGGAGTATGTCCAAACCTGCCTAGCACTCTTTACAAAGTGTAGGCGGGTGTGCAGGAAGAAAAAGAAGTTAAACAAGGAAATAGCAGCTCCATGCACATTTGCGCACTCCATTTGCGTGGCGTGCACACAGGCTTAAACAGGGAGGCAATAGGAAGGGAAAACAGCAAGAAGGAGAACTAGCTTAGCTGACAGGTGAAATGTATCAGAATCAGCCAATTACACAGGCAGCAGACCAGCCAAGCCCAGCACACCACATAAACTATGCAAACATCTTTCCCCCTTGTTTTTCCCAAAACCCTGCACCACCGGTGTATACAGACGGGACATTTTACAAAACGAAAGCAAGATAAAAAATGTTAGGGGCTGCTTTTGCTATCATAAACCAGCATGTGCAAGAGGCTGCAGGTGGTGAGGATGTGAATGCTGCTGAGAAACCCACAGTGAGGAGACGGAGAAGAGTGTACAGACCCAGGGTAACCTACCAAGGGCTACATGAGCTGGAGATAGTGGAGCACTATAAGGTGGACAGAGACCTCCTACAACAAATTGTTGAGCTATGCCAGCCATGCCTCACACACAGAACTAACAGAGGGGAACCCATCCCAGTGGATACCAAGGTATGTGTAGGCCTAAGAATACTAGCTACAGGTATCTTCCAAAGGCAAACTGGGGATATGATGGGGATTTCACAGGCATCAGCATCCAGGGTACTCCACCAGTTCCTGGATGCCATGTCAGCACATGTCAGTGAGCACGTATATTTCCCCATCACTCATGAGGCGTTGGCCAGCAATATGTGTCTCTTCCACCAAATAGCAGAATACCCAGAGGTAGTGAGTGCAATAGACTGCACGCACTTATGCATCAAAGCACCACCTGGTGAGCGGGGTAGGGTCTACATCAACTGCAAGGGCTTTCAACTGCCAGGTCGTGTGCGATGCCCAGGGCATAATAATGAATGTGTGTGCTGGCTGCCCTGGAAGCTACCATGATACACACATCTGGCATCTGATGCAGCTGTACCAGACATTTGCCAATGGGGACATCCGACATGGTCACCTAGTGGGGGATGTTGAATACACACTGGAACCATGGCTGATGACACCCATCAGAAATGCACACACACCCGAACAAGAACTCCATAATGAGGCACACGCACAAACACGAATCATAATAGACCATGTGTTTGGGATGCTCAAGTCATGGTTCCGGTGCCTGGACACATCTGGTGGAGCCTTGCAGTACTCACCAACTACATGTACCCAAATTGTCCTTGTATGTGCCATGCTACACAATATGATCCTGCGGAAACAGCTGCAGCAGGAACAGCATGGGACGGGGCCACACAGCCCCCCACCATTGCCAAGGCCTGCACAGGCACAGAGTGACTCAGAGGAAAAACACCTTCAACCTGCCCCAGTAGGCAGAAGGAGGCATGCCCAGTATGTCTTGGCCTTGGCAAAGAGGCAATGCATAGCACATGCACTGACACATTAGGGGCCCAGGGAATGACACCTCTCTCTGACTCACACATACAGTAAAAGGGATGCCAAACATGACACTACCTGTGCTTAACCATGTATAGGGAGTGTACTATGTGCATCCGACACAGGCAGCCCCACAGCACCACACTCAATACTGGGGCACCCACAAGGTAAGTGACTCACACATGCCAGTTGAGGGTGTCACAAACCCAACAACAGTTACAGCCAGCAGGATAGATGTAGACAAACACAAACAAATGCTGTACTATGGACTATGAATGAACCCTATGGGTAACTCCACCCCCAGGCCTACACAGACAGACTACAGCAGGCCAGGCAGTTGGATGTAAGTTGTGAAGGCTAGGAAGTCAGAAACTAATATGTAGGCAATTAAAACTAAGATCTGTAGTACACTGGTATGCCTCTAGCCAGCATGATAGTTAAGACTACAGACTGAAATGGAGTACCTGACATACCAGTACAGTCCTAGCAAATGTGTACAAGTGTCAGGTGTGCCCCCATCCTACATTTACTTATAGTAATAGTCAGGTGTACCCCCCATCAGACCTCCCAACCGTCCCAAATTACTTGTTTTTTACAGAGTTTTGGGGTCCAAATAAAGGGGTGCCACGATTCCCAAGTGGCACCCCTTCATTTCTGATTTCTTTGCCGTTTGTTTTTTCATTTTTTTTAAATTTGCACTGTCAGAGCTGACGTCATCATGTGTGTGATGACGTCAGCTCTGTCAGCACTACCAGCCAGTCTGAATTGAGCTCAAGGGACTCACGTCATCATTTCCGGCTGGCTGCGAGCGGGAATTGTTTAAACGGCAGCACTAATAAGCAGCAGGATATAATGGCAGGCAGTAATGCTCACCTTATTTTTCAGCAGTAAATGCTCATTTTTTTTTTTTTTTTGCAGCAGGATGTAATGGCAACAGATGGCAGTTTTGTCCAGGCAGTGCATAAACAGAGAACTACAGGCACCATTGAATTACTGCAGGATGTAATGGCAGACGAGAACGGAGAAAACACTTGGAGAACTAATGGCAGGCGAGAATGGAGAAAGCACTCGGGGAATTAGGTAAGGAAGCAAAGGGTGTGTGCTTGTGTGTTTGTGTGTGCATGTGTACCATAATTGTTCTGTATTAAATAGCCATAAACCCTTCTAGACAAAACACTGTAAGCAGTTAGATAATCGCATTTTCAGAATGTCCAGGAAAAAATTAAAGTCAAACAGTAGATTGCCTTTTTGGTCTGTGATGCAGCAGAGCTTATTTACTTTTTTCCCAACTACATGAACATTTTAACATGGAGCAGTCTGACATGCATGTAATATTCCAATTTCCACAGCATTACTAATATGTTAAACTCAGTGTATAGTTAAGTAATTTCTTTTACTGTATTCATTTTGAAACTGTATCTTTAGAACCATCATTGAGGCTTGTTATGTTAAAAAATGCTTTTGCAGGGGTTGGAATTTGGTAATGGGCATGTACTCTATCTGGTTCAGTTGGAAACTGTGCTTTATTTTAATGGGTGAGGTTCTGACCAAGTGCGTGTGTGTAAATGCTAACTTGTGATTTAAGGAGAAAACCATAGTTCTCAATGTCCAAAGTTTTATGGAATGTTTGGCTCATACTTTTGGTCTGTTTCTCTTAAAATTTGTGGTTTTCTTACAAATCGGTGAGAAGCTGAACTGAGTTCACTAAATAATGATAGGAAGACTGAAACTTAAATGGCTATCTTCCAGGAAATGCATGGTAAAAGAAAACATTTTATTCCAGCAACTTTTCTAAGATTATACAAGCTATGTTTAAAATGTGTCCCTGTTTTGGGCTTTTGTCACCCCCCAAATAAATTTTGACTTTTCCAGATTTCTTGTGCTGCATAGTTCTTCAGGGGCAGAGAAGTTTAGTGCTGGTTATGCCAAATCTGTTTGTGGTGTTAGTAGCACAACAGGGAGAAATTAATACTTGCTTTTGATGCAGAAGATTGTGGGTTCATTGTTAAACCGTATTGCTTTGTTTAGCAGATGTCTTAGTGTTTGTGCATTGTGCTATAAAATATAAAAATAAAATCCAAATAATCATTGTAGAAGTAAAGCAGTATACACATTAGTGTTTATGGTAAATGGAGCAAAATAGCCAGGTAATGGGACATTGGAATGGCTGCAGGGGGACTCTGCTGCCATATTTTGGTTGTCTGGCCTTTAATTTGTGTTGGTATCCCACAATTCCATTGGAGTGGGCGGGGTTACATAATTATGTATGCAAATTGCATGTTAATCAGCGTACTGATTTGTAACTATTTTTCATGGGCCTTGTCCAGATTTTTAATGTTTCCAGGTTGAGAGGTATGCCCCCATTCCTGTGTAGACGTGTAAACATGTAGAAACAGTCAGGCCCCCCCCCCACTATGCAGAAATGTAGCAACAGTCAATGCCAAATGACCGATGGATACCCTGCAGACACAGCATGCTACCTGTCAGGGTACAAAAGGTTAGCATCACTGTACATACTACCTGGACTTGATGCACACATGCAGTACAGATGGCCATACTGGGCATGCTCACACACTTAGAGGAATGAAGGCAGTAGTCAGCAACATACTGAAAGGTCATACTGGGCATGCTCCCACACGTAAACACATGAAAGCCATGTCTGCAAACACCAGTGGACCAGACATATCTGGCAGTCTCAGTTCTTAGGGCAGACATAAGTCAGTATGCACCACCCCTGCCTTTCACACACAGTGGATAGGAATACAGACACATATGTAAGGACAACACACTATAATAAGCCAAAGGTAAATGGACATAGATGTGTGGAAGAGGGTGACCATGCCAAGGAGTCATCTGGGCTTGTCCCACCCAGCACACAGCCAAAGGGCCCCAAACACATGAGGTGCAGATGTCACTCACTGCAGATACTAGCCACAAGTATCTGTCAGCATGACAGACTATGTGGTGCACGTGCCAGCTGTGCAACATGACTGTACAAGGAAGTAGTCATCTAGTAGCTGTATACACGTACCTGTGACATATGACCCTGTGTGTGCCTGCATGTTGCATGTCAACCCTTACATGAATTGGTTATGGCCCATGCACACACTGCCCTCCCAATAGCAGTATTATGACAAGCCTGCTGAGGTCATCCATTGTGAAATACACCATTGGGAGAGCTGTAGTTCAGTAATCTCCATAGTGCGTCCTGTATCTGTGTAGTGTGATAAAGTCGTTAAGTAGGTGTTCTAACTCCAGACCTGACAACTGTGTGTGTTTGTGTCTGACTGGGTAGAGAGCAATGCTTTTTAGGCTACTCACACTCCGTACAATTCATATACTCAACTTTGGCAAGGCTGCTGATGTCACTCACCTAGAAATACACCTCTGGGAAAATCATAGCCCAGTAATCTCTGTAGCATGTCCTGTAACTGCATACTGCTGTAGTGTGGTAAAGTAGTAAGGTAGGTGTTCTAACCTCAGAGCTAGCAACTGTGTATTTGTGTGTGTTGTCTAACTGAGTAGAGAGCAATGCTTTTTAGGCTACTCACACTCTGTACAATTCATATACTCAACTTTGGCAAGGCTGCTGATGTCACTCACCTAGACACACACCTCTAGGAAGGTTGTAGCTCAGTAATCTCTGTAGCGTGTCCTGTAACTGTGTACTGCTGTAGTGTGATTTAGAACTGTGGTAGGGTTCCATCTCCACCCATGGCAGTTCTGGATGATTTGTGTGTGTTCCAATGTCTCTGTATGGAGCAATGCATTATAGGCTACTCACTCACAGTACATTTCAAATGCCCTACTTTGGCAATCCTGCTGATGTCATTCATTGTGAAATATGACTTTGTGGAAAACGTTCTGTAGTAATCCCTGTGGTGTGACCTATAGCTGCTCCATGCTGTAGTATGATATAGGCCTTGGTCAGGGGTTCAATACCCACACATGTTGGCTGTGGATGTTGTCTGTGCGGGGAGCAGTGCATTTTAGGCTAGTCACTCTCAGTACAGTTGAAATGCCCATCTTTGGTAATCCTGCTGATGTCATTCATTGTGAAATACACCTTTGAGGAAAGAGTTCACAAGTAATCTCTGTGGTGCATCCTATAACAGCTCCAAACTGTAGTGTGCTATAGACCTTGGTCAGGGGTTCTATACCCACACATATCAGTTGTGGATGCATTATGTGTGTCTCACAGTCTGTGTAGGGAGCAATGCATTTTAGGCTAGTCACTCACAGTACAGTTGAAATGGCCTTCTTTGGTAATCCTGCTGATGTCATTCAATGTGAAATACACCTTTGGGGAAGAAGTACTTCAGTAATGTCCGTGGCGATTATTATAACTGCATAGTGCTGTAGCATAATAAACTAATTAGGTATGGGTTCAACTCATAGACATGACAGGTGTGTGTGTTTATAGCTTGTATCCTGTGTACAGATGGGTGTGAGTGTGTGACACCTAGAGGCAATGGAGAGGGGGTTTTGCTTGATATTTTATATGGTGGCCCTACTTTATATCACAATGTCAACCATACAGGGATAACAGATGTAAATTAGCTGAGAGGCTGGGGTGCAAAGCCATACCCATATATGTGACATCAAGGCCAGCCAAGCACAGTTAGCAACCCCACTATTACCCAGAGCACACACTCAACCCATGTGTCATACACACACACACACACACACACACACACACACACACACACACACACACACATGCCTAAGCAACAGCCGATATGTGGGCAGTACACTGCATATTGGCCACTGATAGTAACTATGCAGTGATAGCAGTGGGCTACAGAGGGCATGTCACCCTGCCCATCTGTTCAGTATGCACGTACATGCAGACAGTGCACCTCCACCATCTTCCCCAATGGACACCTGCACCACCTATGGTGCCTTCACATGTGACTCACAATGAACATACCATGCCTGACAACATGCCCTGTATGGACAGATGACACTGACATCAGGGAATGCTGTTAGCATGCTATCAATGTAGGTGCAGGGAAAACCTGCTGCCCATTACCAGTTCCTGCCACAGGTGGGCAAGACTGGCATATCTGATGATAATCTGTGTTCACAACATGGGCCAGACACCCCAGGTACAGTAGCATGTCACTGTACATGCATGTGAGAGGTGTCTACATCCCAGATACCATCCATGTCATGGACTAAGGAACACATACATGGCAAGTGATGCACAGCATTGACCACACACAATAGTCACCCAGGTGACTGGATGGGGAATGCAATACCCACCTCTGTGACCAAATGCAGAAATTACACACCTGAGCCACAATGCAGACTATTGTCATGTTGCCTGATGCCAAGGTATACCCATCACCTACCCTTGTACAGCCTGTTGGCACAGCTGACCACCATACACCAGTGCAGACATGCACCCATGCCTGTCAGAACTGGCACCCTGTGTGTTTGTGTGTGTGTTGTATGGTGCATATGTCCACATCCACACTTACTACAACCCCCCAGGGCATACTAAAGCATGCTGTCTGATGTCTAACACCTCCGCATACTCTTTGCCCATATGACCTCCATATGACCCATGTGATGCATGTGATACCTGCACATTGATGTGTTGTGGCAATTCCACTAGTGATGAGTTGCACTCCTGGCCCTGCCAAGTGTATCAATGTGTGTGCGTCCCTGTGTGAGTGTGCCTGTCTTGACACTGGTACCTGTTCATGCAGACAGGCATGTGTACGTCACCTACCGTATATCTACCATATCCTTGTTGCAGATGTCACTCACAATCACATATATGTTCTAAATGCTCCACAGCAGATAACCCATGTGGCACATCCAAAAACCATCGAACTGTAATAGCACTACATAGTTGTTGAGGGTTTGATACCCTGTGCTGGTAGGTGTGTGACACAAACATGCTTCAGTTTTACTCTCCCACCCCTCCCTGACATGTATTTGCCTCTGTCTGCCTCCCCCAACCCCCTCTGGTGGATGTGGAGGCCCATACCTGCTATGCTTAGGCAGCAGCATGTGTAATTTAAGTGATGCTCATGATCAGCTGATGGCCTTCTGCATGAATTGCAGCTCTCCATTAGCTGATTGAATGTGGAACAGCTGTGGTAACATTCCCATAGCCAAATGCATGAAAACACACTCCAATTAAAAATTAGGTGTGAGCAGAAGCTAGATCTGCTGTTTGGCAAACAGCATCTCAGATGGATTGGGGATTTACCTCTAACAACATACACTGTGGAAAGGTGGCAATGAACAGGAGGGGGATGTGCCTGACCTGACAACAGACTGTAAGTGCTGCTATACTGCACTTGGAGTAATGTTGCTTTAACAGTGTTTGGAAATGCCTGTCGTACATGTCGCAATACCTGCCATGTCAGTTCCATGTATATGAGGAATCCCCATCTGCAGGGTCATCTGCAGACTGGGCAGTGTTGTGCCTTTGCTTTCATGTGTTAGCCACGGTGCATCTATTTGTGGAATGCAGAAGGTAGTGTGAGGATTGCAGTCTGTAGATGGTGAAGGCTGTGACAGTTACTGACCTCATATCCCTTATAGGACATATGTCGCAACAAACCCCATTAGAATGGTAAATGTATGAGGTTATCACAGCAACATGTGTATACTGGCCCTGTGTATGTGCTGTCAGCCACACCTCTGTCAACCTTTGTACATATGTCATGCATGATGTGGTGCATATGTGCTGTACACCATAAATAGTGTCATCATATCTGATAACAAGCCAGTGATAGATCAGATTGCTACACATGTCGTGTACAGTAGGGGGTATATATCATGACATAACCTGGACATTCTGTGGATGTTTGTACAGTACTGAGGTCTGTGTAGTGATGATGAATGTTGGCAGTGTGTGTATTGTTAATATATACATTAGCCTGTGTACAGACTGTGGCAGATGTCATTGTTCTAGCTCCCCTTCTATCTGATGTGACATATTGCCCCACTGCAATGTACCAGTTTGCCGTACATGTTTGTAGGACCATACACACACATGTCCCATACCACAGACAGCCATCAGGCCAAACTGTGTCGCAGCCCAGTATATGTAGGGTCAGTCTGTGAGTGGCACATATGAGGATGGTGTAGAACAGATAGTCCATATACTGTAATAATATGCTAGCTTACCATATGTGGCTGTGGCTGTGTTCACATTGGTTGTGGTTATGCACTTTCACACAGGTTTATCTTACTCTGTGCTGTGACATGGCTGTTGAGCTTGATATATATGCAGGTACATGTGCATCCCCTCATTGTTACATGCCTATCAGCCTAGTGTACTTACCCAGTGAGATGTCATGTGCAAATACTTGCCAGATGTACTGCTGCCGGGCCTCACTTAAAAGTCATGTATGTCAGACAGAGCAGTGGGATGCTGTACAGATGTATATCAATATCTAGTGGGCAGTATGTGTCCGTGGCACCCCTGTACCAGCAGTCATTATGTGTCAGTCCAGACAGGAGTGTGTGAATCCAAAACCTATGATGGCAAATGTATAGCAGTCGTTATGTGTTATACCCATCTACATTTATTTATTTATTTATTTATTTATTTATTTGCAGTTGGTTTACCAGGATAGCCCATTGGGCCAAAAGAACCCGTTTTCAATAGAGTCCTGGGGAGAAAAGCTCCAAAAACAATTAGCAAGGTTACAATAAGGTATTTAGTTTCAATTATACAATTCCTATGGACTTGGAAATACAGTAGACTAGTGTACAAACATATACAAATATTACAATCTTGTATCACTGAAAACAATTTACAATATAGAAACTGAGAGGCTTTTACAACTTAGGGTGGGTTACACTGGAGATATCTTTCATACATTCAGGATGAGTAGCTTAATACAATCAAGAGAAAGGTATATGAGCTGACATAGAACCTTTCAATATAGAAACAGAGAACCTTTTCCATCAGAGGGTATAGTTACACTAAGGTACCTTTAAGTATTCAGAAAAAGCTAATACAAGCAAGAGCAAAATCTACGAGTTTAGGAGAGTAAATAGAAATTCTCATTATGAATAGGGGAGGAGAAGTGAAAATTCTCAGTATGAGGAGATTATGTTGGGTGGGAGCAGGAGCATTCCCACTGGGAAATTAGGTGTGAGTGAAGGGATTTTTTGAATGAGAAGTGATTTGTGATGGTACGAATGGATGGGAGTAAGGAGTTCCAGAGACGAGCAAGACTGTAGGATAAGAGATTTTTTCCAGGGGGACAAATTGTTTTATACAGTTCAATTAAGTTTTGGTTGTTAGATCTTAGACTTCTATCAGGGAGGTGCATTTTGAAGGTAGAGGAAAGGGATGGGCAGAGGGAGGGATTGAAGATGAGTTTGTGTGCAAGAGTCAGTTGGATGTAGGTGAGGTGATTGGATAGTTCTAACCATTTTAGTTTGTGGAGAGCCGAACAGTGGTGTGAGGAGGACTTATGGGAGGTAGCAAACTTGACAATTTTGTTATAGCAAGAGGAGAGTTGTGTTTTGAGAGAAGATTGTAGGTTAGTTAGAAGTGGGGCTCCATAGAGGAGGGATGGGATGAGAAATGTGGTAGATAGGATGAGTTTGGCGGAGGGTATAAGATAATGATTCTGTCTGTAGAGCTTGCCGAGTTTTTGGTGGGGTTTTTTTATATTTAGTTGAAGATGGGAATTTAATTTAAGCTGACTATCAATTTGGACCCCAAGTATTTTGGCCTCAGATACCACTTTTAAGGGTGTATTGTTGTGACTAGTAATAGAGAAATTACTTGGATTGGAAAAGGTAGCTTTAGAGGGGGTGAATACCATTACTTTGGTTTTGGAGGCATTGAGTACAAGGTGATTTGTTTTCATCCATTGTTCGGTGGTTGAGAATGTATCTTGAGTAAGCTTTAGCAGTGTGGGGATGGAGGTAGCCGAGCAGATTATAGCTGAATCATCATTTTAGTTGAAGGGATAGAGTTATGGAAATCATTTATGAATATATTGAAAAGCAGGGGACCCAGTATAGATCCTTGGGGAACACCGTTGGGGTGTTGATGAAAGGGGAGGTGGCTTTTTTCCATCTCACTGCCTGATATCTATTGGATAAGTAGCTAGTGAACCAGTTCAGAGAAGAGGGTGACAAGTTAAGCTTGGAGAGTTTAGTTAGTAATAAATTGTGGGAGATAGTATCAAAGGCTTTATAGAGGTCTAGTAGGAGGGTAGAGACAATGCGTCCTGAGTCCCGGGCTTTGTTCACAGCTTCCAGGAAGGAGAGTAGGGCAGTTATAGTACTGTGTCTTGGTCTGAAACCATGTTGTGTTGGAGTTAGTAGGTTATTGTCTAAGAGGTATGGTAGGAGTTGTAGGTGAATACACTTTTCTAAAAGTTTAGAGATAGGAGATAGAATAGCGATGGGACGGAAATTAGTAATATTGTTATCGATGCCTCCTTTGTGCAATGGAACAACAAAAGCCTTTTTCCAGATTTGGGGTACCGAGCTTTCTTGAATGGAATGGTTGAGTAAAATGCTGATGGGGTAGGCAATGGCTTCAGCAGCTATACTGAGAAAGTAAGAAGGAATGTTATCAGGGGCATTAGAGCATGGTTTTAGTTTCTGCAGTAGTTATTTTATGGTGGATGTGTGTATAGGTTTTAGTGAGAATGGTGGGGGGAGGGGGGAGAATTTGAGAATGTTGATGATGGAGTGGAGATAGGGGGATGAGCAGTGGTGAGGGGTGAAAAGTTGGTAGGGGAGGATTGGGGTGTAGTGGGGTGTATGGTTGGGTTTGAAGATGAAAAGGATGAGGTTAGTTTGGAGATAGAATCAATGAAGAAGGTGTTGAATTGCGTGGCCAAATCTATGTCAGGAGTGTTAGGGTCTGGGCTTGGGTTATCTGGTTTGTTGGGACTGAGGAGGGTAGACATGCATTTCCAAAATTTTTGAGGGTTTGTTTTGTTGTTGTTTTGGATTATGGAGAAGTAATTTTGTCTATCGGAGATGATACGTTTTTTTACTTTGTTTCTGAGAGTTTTGTATTCATTATGGGCTAGGGGAGTTCTATGTTTCTGATAGGATGACCATGCCTTATTTCTAAGGTGCATAGTTACTAGTGTGTTTTTGTTGGCCAAGGGGCAGTTTTGTTTTTTATTCGTTTTGTTTTTATGGGGGCTTGTTGCTCTAAGAGGTTTAGAAAAGTTGAGTTAAAGTGGGCGATAGCCTGTTCCAGTGGTAGAGTTTTTAGGGTGTACCAGTTGGTTGCTTTCAGAGAGTTGGAAAAGGTAGTGGGGTTAAAGTTTTTTTGGCAGCGAGTAGTAATAAAATTGTGAGTAAGATGTAGGGGTGAAGTTAGTCGGTGTGTGAATGTGGGCAAGTGGTCACTAAGGGAATCAGGCAGGGTGCCACTATGTGAGAAGTAATGAGGGTGGGAGACTAATATCCAGTCTAGGATACTATCACTGGTGAGGTTTTTTGAGGGCCGAGTTATGGAGTTGATCAGTTGAGAAAAGTTGTAAAGATTAATGTTAAGTGGATTTGTGGGAGACTGTATTGCAGACCAATTAATATTCATGTCATCCATAAGTATAGTTTCATTGTTAATGTTATTGGAAAGCCAGGAGAGGATATCTTCTAGTGTAGAAATATTGTTGCCTGGGGGGATGTAGAGGGAGGCTATGCATATGTGTTTGTGTTTATTTACTTAAAGCAGAGCCAGGAGTAGTTCTGCATTATATTGTCAGGCCTGGTACACATGTTGAGCACTAAGGGATTATGTGTAAACCTCTGGACTGTACAGGGTGTGTCCGAAGTTCCACATATATTGGCCAATATCTCTGCTGCAGTCCACAGGGGTATTACATGCTAGCGGCGGTACTTTACAATGATTTCCTTACGATGTCTGTTAGTAGCCAATGGCACACATGTTATAAGCAGGTGTGACCTTCCACACACACCATGTCTGTGAAGACAATCCCAATGGCAGTAGCAATAGTCAAGTAATATGCCTTCTATACATACCTGACAACCCCTTGCACTACGACTTTAGGACTATAGGTGCTGGGGTAGGGCTACACTCCATGTCCAGGACATATGGTGGAAATATATGTACATATTATTATCCAGATAGCCATATATATATATATACATATATATATATATATATATATATATATATATATATATATATATATATATATGATTACACATGTGTAGTACTTCCAATTACCACTGTCATGGCAACCACCTACTCTAAACCACTACATCATGTGGGTGTGGTCCCTTTACATTTCCTCTGTGATGGACATCCTTCCTGTGTGTGGGCATCAGTATTACAGACAGCAGGTGGCAATACCTCTTACAAGAGAACCTGCGCACTCAGAGCAGCCACATATTCGTAGGAGGATCAGGAATTACAGGCAGACTGTGAGTAGAGTTGTGTTATGCTTTGCTTAGTACTGGTGTTACGGGGTGTGTGTGTGTGTACATACTAGTGTACCATGTGAATGCTGTCTGTTTGTATAGCTCACTACTGTGGGCCTATCCTCTTGCTGGACAGAGGTATGCCTATCAAGTGTTATCCGTCCACCACACATGTCCTTTGTCAGATATCACAAAGGCAGTGTGTGTGTGTTGCATGCTATCAGTACATGGCTACAGCCATGTCTGTGTCTAACCTCAATTCCCTGACTAAGGGTATGTTGCAGACTATCCTGTAACAACAGCACCTTGCTTAGTATATGGCAACAGTGTTCCACATATGTGCCTGTGTTCCAGTCCCTGTCCTCCATCTACATACCAAGCTTTGCACATATGTCATGCTGTCGGGGGTTGTTCTGTAGTGGGTTGTGAGTATATCACACTGCCATTGCTGTCAATAGTCCACTGCTGTTGTTTCTCCCACACACACAGTGGGGTTGGGGCCATATCTGTGTGGGCATCACCTAGACAATACATGTGTGCCCTTATGCACTCCAGAGGCCAGTGTATGTAACAGTGGTATATGGGCCTGTATTATTGAGTGTAGGCGGGGAGCACCATAAATGACCTAGGCTGTTACAAAATGTGGGGGTATCAGGGATGAGCTGCCACAAGGTTTATGGATGTACAGTACTGTATACTTCACCTATATTGACATTACTTACATGAATTGGGGTACTGCAAGCCTACTGCCTCCTGACATACAGACTGTTCTGTTTGTCGGTGTGCTCGTGATGGTGTCAGATATGCCTTGTTATGTACCAGTTACAGTTCTTTAGGCAGTGTAAGGGGGTGGCAATGGGTGCCCCATGTGCCTCCTCCTACGCCAACATCGTACTGCATAAATGGGAGTCTGAATTCATTCATGCTTCGGCTTGGAAGGAAAACATCATTTTTTACAAGCGTTACCTGGATGATGTGTGCCTTTTATGGCAAGGATCTAAGGATAGTTTCCTGGAGTTCTTCAACCATTTAAACTCTTCTACCAATTTTTTAGCTTTCACTTATAAGCTCAGCGAGCATTCCTTGAATTATCTCGATGTCACTTTGTTGAAAGATTTGAATCATCACACGTTTACATCACAGATCTTCAGAAAAGAAACTTTTTCGAATGCATTTTTGCATTTCGATAGTTTCCATCCACATTACACCAAGAGGGGAATAGTTAGAGGGCAGATGATTCGAACATCAAGACTATGTAGTAGTCTGGTTTCATTTGAGAACGAAATCCAGAAGCTATCTTCCCTCTTTGAGGAAAGGGGGTACCCGGTATGGTTGATTAATTCATGTGTGGATGAGATCAAAACAAAGAGAGATTCACATTACCCGCCTTTATTAGGTCATGGGTTACCATTACCTAACAACAACAGACAGGGGCATGAGGAGATGTCTAGAGGGTTTGTTTACACCTATTCTGGTGATGCAGAATGTATTGAGCATACAATGAACATGTTCTGGCCAATACTCACGTCCCAAAATGATATCAAACCTTGGCTCCCCGAAAAAATTCAATTTATTAGGAAACGTGACAGGAATTTAAAAGATATATTTGAGCAGGCTGGTCATAACCATATGAGTAATAACATTAACAACACATGTAGAAGGAATGGTTCCTTCAAATGTGGGCTATGTAAACAATGCCCTTACTTAATAAATGAAGGCCAAATACACATTCCATCCAGAGGCCGTACATTGAGGGCACGGGAACATTTTAACTGCAATTCTTTTGGAGTGGTTTACCTGGGGACGTGTATCACATGTTCTGCATTTTATGTAGGAAAGACTACTAGAACTATTAGAAAAAGAATCTATGAACATGTATACGAGATAGAAAAGAAAAATGAAAGTAATGCCTTTTTTAGGCATACTTTAAAGTGTAGTAACATGGTGATAAAATTCTTTATTCTGGAGAGGGTCAGGTCTGACCCTAGAGGGGGAGACTGGGAAAATTTTCTTGAGCATCGTGAATTGATTTGGCAATTACAGTTGGATGCTACCAGATTCCCAGGCCTTAATGATGCGGTCAGTCTAAAAAGTGTACTTAAAATCAGAAGTAAACAACTATAGGTCTATTAATATGGAATTTTATCATCTCCATTTTTCGACAGGGTTGACACTATCCCTTTGGGTAAAAACAAAGTAGCACCTGGTGCTTAACTGGATTGTGCACTGATTCCTTGTTGCAACTAGTAATTATTTAATATTAACATGGGACAACACTGAACAGGAAGGATATGTTTTTTGGTAGACTAAGTGAAAAACATTGGTTGAGTTATGGTTCATTATATGTTAATATATGATTTTTAAATGTTTTTACACAATTTTTTGACAAAACAATGTTTTATTGATTATTTAATTAATCTAATACTGTGTGGAGTAGAGTTTTTTAACTGGTATACATTTATTATAAATGTTATAGGCAGGTATTACGATGCATAATTTAAATACATATGTTTTTATTATTTAGTAACCAGTATACAATCTATGTTGATCATTTATTATTGTGCATTTTATATATTACATTTTAAATATGGTATATACATTTTACAATTTAAGATATTATGAAATGTTTTTTCTTGTTAATGGTTGAAATGGTTAATTAATTAATTGACTGGCCTATCCCAGGATATAAATAAAGGGGATGGCCACATTATATTTGTAACTTGATAAAGCCTGGGACACACCAGGCGAAAGCGCTTGTTTTCATTGTGGTCTATTAAATTAAAGCACCTTGGACTTTTTCTACTGGCTTTTTTCTGTTCGGTATTGGAACCGAAGATAACTACCTAATTATCAAGTCTTTTGGATTTTATATGCAACCTACTTTTGTAACTAGCAATTCGTGAGTGTTTGGTGGCATTCTCTACAGTTTTCCTGTGCTTTCTGGTTCGTTACTAGTTTTATGTACCAGTTACAACCCATTTGATCACAAAGCATCTTTACCTCCTACTGAGTTTGTACAGAGTGTAGATAGAGGCAGTTGAACTACAGACCTGCAGTACATACTGTTGATTGTTTGGTATCCTGTGGCCCAGTCTGTCTTCACTATTGTACAGTTTGAAGGGCTTGGCCTGGACAGCAACAGTTGTGAACCTTTCCAGACTACTGTATTAGTGTATTAGTGTAACTCTTACACAGTTGCATTACTCTGTTTATATGGTTGTCAGTATTTGAACAGCTATATGACATGGCATATAGAACTGTTATAGTACACAATTAAAGGATTCCCATTTCTGCAAACCTGTGTGTGGTGTCATTCCTATGACCATTCTATGGGTATATGTTGCAGGCAACGATTGACATTTGTATGGGTGGCCCATACAGTGTCCAGTTGTCCAGGTGTTAACTGTAGGCATAATGACTGTTCCATATTCTGTGCACCTTCTACATATGTATCTTACTGTACATATATCTGCATGTGTATGTGTAGTCACATGTTTATATATATATATATATATATATATATATATATATATATATATATGTATGTATATCTACATATCTGCGTCTGTGTATCTGTATCCTGGGGATATTGATGGCTTCCACATATTACATGTCCTATTGGAGGCAGACTGTACTTGGTAGTGTATTGCAGGGTGCATGTGTTTGGCTGTGGGTGGGATGCCTATTCGTACAGGATGTATAGTGTGTGGGGCCTCTCAATCCCACAGATGTATGGCCATATATACCTGTATAGATTTATATATCTGCTAACATATATATAACATATATATATATATATATATATATATATATATATATATATATATATATATATAGATATAGATATAGATATATATATATATATATATATATATATATATATATATATATATATATAGATAGATATATATATATATATATATATATATATATATATATATATATATATATATATATATATATATATATATATACATACACACACACACACACACACACACACACACACACACACACACACACACACACACACACATATATGTAAGCAGATATTTATATCTATATAGGTATATATGGGCATACATCTGTATATAAAGTGGGAACATAGTGTAAACATATATGTCCACATGCACCATTAATGGGGTTAACAGGCACAAACAACATATGTCATGCACGAATAGGTATGCCCCCCCCCCACAACCACACATCTGCCCTGCAATACATTACCAGCTGTTGCAGATCCCATAACCAGGATCTTACATGGCAAGGGCACAAGATGGTAACAGTACTCCATCCCACCAGTATGATGTCAGGCTGGTATCAGTAACATATCATGCAGTACAGTCAAGCTCATAATGACTCCCATTTCACAGTGATCTGTTACCTTTGTTAGCCAGAGTCCTGTACTGTTGGCCTGTACTTCAGAGATGTAGATGCCAAACAAGAGTGGTCCCAGGACTGAACCCTGAGGTACTCCAGTTGTCACTTGTCTGGGGATGGATTTGGAGTCAGTTACACCTACAATTTGGGTTCTGTCAGTAAGCCATGTGGCAAACCATTGAGTGGCATAGGGATGTATGGCCAGATTAGTATGTTAATCTATGTTTCCAGACTGGGAGATGGTGTTGAAGGGCCTGGAGAGGTTCAGATAGGCTTTGTGGACTGCCTTACCCTCTTCAACAGCTATGCAGACTGAGTCAAAGCAGTCAGTCAGTTTCAGGAGACAAGACAGGCCCTCCATGAGCCCACTCTGTGTGAGGTCCAGTGTTTGAAGGTTGCCAATGTATGCATTCAAAACATCCCTGATAATGCATTCCATGGCCATGCAGATCAGGCTCGACAGACTGATGTGACGGTAATTTCAGGGATCACAGGTGGATCCCCCCCTTGTGGAGTGGGATAACTGCAGCAGTGCGCCACTCAGTGGGCAACAGGCCTGATGCGAGGCTATGATTACACATGACAGTTAGGTGAGTTGCCATTTCATTTTGTAGTTCGTGTAGTACACATGGATGCTGTATTCTTAGCTATGAATAGTGTGGTTTCTGCCTGTGTGGCCATGATTACTGAGCAATGGAACTCTTTTCGTATTGACATGGGCCTTTTTGGGGGTGAGAGGGGGTGAATGTGGCACTAAATCAATCTGCCAAGATATTGGCATATTCCGTGGGAGCAGTCTATGTAATGCCATTCTGTTCTAGCTCAGAGCACTTCTGAACATTGCCAGTTAGAATCTGGACATGACTACAGAATGCTGCATGGTTGTCTGTGGAATCTGTGGCGCTTTTAGTTACATAACCAGCTTTGGAGGATTCCTTGAGGGATCTCACAGTCTTACTGGGGTTGGTAAATGAGTTGTTTGCATCCTTGTATTATCCTTTTTTCTTCAACAGTGTCTACCTTCTGTTGTATACTCTGTTAATGACAGGAGACCACCAGACTGGCTTGCTTATTTGGGAGGTGAGCGTCGTAGTTCTGTGTGGGATGTCAGGAATCATGCACAAATGGATGTGCTCATACAGTGCCTTAGTGCAGGATACATCAGTTGAACTGTTAGCTCCTGTCTCCATGGGTGTCACAAACATTGTCAGTTCTGCCTTGAGTAGCATGAAGTCGGCTTTGGAGAGGTCTTTTATGGGCAACTGTATATACATTCTTTTCACATGTTCAGTTTGATTAGCCTATGGTGGGATTACTTAGGTGAAACCACAGTCTCATATACTGTTGTGATGCCTTAATGATTAGCTACTGTGACTATAGTGTACAGGGTCTTGGGTTCATGACCTGCAAAGGCAGGTTATTTTTGTCCTGGCCAGAACAGCGGTTAATGCATACAGACAAATTAGGGCACTTCAGGTTAGTCACACTCAATACAATTCAAATGCCCTACTTTGGCAATCCTGCTGATGTCAATCACTGTGAAGTACACCTTTGGGGAAAGAGCACTCCGGCAATCTCTGTGGTGCATGCAATAACAGCGTAATGCTGTAGTGTGATATAGAACTCTGGTAGGGGTTCTATTCTCACACATGGGACTTGTGGATGCTTTTGTGTCTGTTCCTTTGCCTGTGTAGAGAGCAATGCCTGTCTAGCTAATCATACTCACTACAATTCATTCGTTCTACTTTGGCAATCCTGCTGATGTCACTCACTGTGAAATAAACCTTTGGGGAAAGAGTACTCCAGTAATCTCTGTGGTGTGTTCTATAATTCCATAGTGTTGTAGTGTAAACCTAGGTAGACAGGGGTCCTAATCGCAGATATGACAGGTGTGTGTGTGTCTTAATGTGTCAATTTTTTTTGTTCATATCCTGTGTGTAGGTGGTTGTGAATGTGCAATAACTAGACTCAATGTTGAGTGGGTTTTTAAGATTTTGTATATGGTGCCCCTAGAATACATCACAATATCCATCATGCAGGGATAACAGATGTGCTATCAGTACATAGTCAGTCAGGGGTTTGATACCCTGGACTGGTAAGTGTGTGACACAAACATGCTTACTTTTTGCTCTCCAAACCCACCCTGAGTTATCTTTGCCTCTGTCTGCCTCTATCAGTCCCTCTCTAGTGGATGTGGAGACCTACACCTGCTTTGCTTAAGCAGCGGCATGTGTATTGTCAGTGATGCTCATGATCAGCTGATGGTCCTTGCATGGATTACAGCCCTCCTCTAGCTGATTGCATTTGGAACAGCTGTGGTAACATTCACATAGCCATTTACATGAAAACACACTCCAATATCTAGGAACATCATGCTGGTGTTGGGCCTTTTCATTCACTGTGAGCAGGAACTAGATCTGTTCAGCAAACAGCATCACAGATGGATTGGGGACTTACCTCTGACAACATACACTGTGGAAACAGGCCAACACACAGGAGGGGATGTGCCTGTCCTGACTGCAGACTGTAAGTGCTACTTTACTGCAGTTGGATTAATACTGGTTTAACAGGGTGTGTGTGGATATGTCTGCCCTACATGTTTTAATACTTCTCATGACAGTGCTATGTTTATGAGGAATCCCCATATGTAGGGTCATCTGCAGACTGGGCAGTGTGTGGTGCCTTGTGTTCCTTGTGTTACCCAGAGAGCAGCTATCTGTCAACTGCAGAAGGTTGTGTGAGGATTGCAGTCAGTAGATGGTGACAGCCGGGAGAGTTACTGATCTCATATCTTTCATAGGACATATGTTGCATCAAACCCTGTTACAACAGGAAATGTATGAGGTTCTCACAGTGACATGTTAATACTGGCCCTGTGTTTGTGTCAGCCACAACTCTGTCAACCTTTGTACATATGTCATGCAGTAGGGGCTGCATATGTTCTGCACACCATATTCATTGACAGCATATCTGATAACAAGCCAGTGAGATATCAGACTGCTACACATGTTATGTATAGTAGGGGTTATATTTGAGGACATAGCCTGGGCATTCTGTGGTTGTGTGTACAGCACTGAGGTATCTGTAAGTCTGGTAATTGTCGACAGCATGTGTATAGTGCATATGTACCTTGGCCTGTGTAGAGACTGTGGTAGATGTCATTGCTCTTGGTCCTGTTCAATCTGATGTTACATGCTGCTCCACTGTATGTCACTGTATGTCACCCAATCAGCTTACATTTTTGTAGGGGCGAACATACATATGTCCCGCATCACAGATAGACAGCGGACCACACTGTGTAGTGGCCCAGTATAGGTAGGGTTGTTGTGTGAGAGGCTCATATGAGGATGGTGTACATCAGATAGTCCATATACTGTAATAGTACGCTAGCTTACCATATGTGGCTGTGGCTGTGTTCACATTGGTTGTGGTTATGCACTTTCACACAGGTGTCTGTTACTCTGTTATGTGACATATGTTCATAGGTTGATACTGGGCTATCTGCCCGAAGGCATATATTAGCCCAGCCACATTGTGCGGTATTCACTGCCCTTTTAGTAGTTCCCTAGCCCCTTGTACTAGCAGCTAGTACACTTGGCCCCTATCTAGTAGTGCTGTTGGTGTGATCCCCGGTGTGAACTTTCTGTTACCCATCCACTCATCAAGGTTCCTCTTGAAGAGTGATAGTGAGGGGCTCTGTCTTATGTAGATCGGGAACCTGTTCCATAGTAAGGGAAGTCATTGTGAAGGGAATCTATCCCTCCAGCATGTTCTATTCATTGTTGTGTTGAGCAATTACAGACAAGGAAGTTGAAGAAATTCCAGAGGGATGAAGGGGATTATCACAGTAATAATCCATTTGCAAATAATATCAAACAGGTCAGATTTACACCAAGGGCCCAGAGAACCCCTAAGAGGAAAAGACCTCGGTCCATTTTGAAAAAAACAGGTAATATACCTGCATCCTCTACTGAAGAGTTTTCATCTGGCACAGATAGTGAATTTCAAAGCACATCTAGGTCACCTTCCCCGAAACGGAATCCAAACATTATCCCTTTAGGTCCAAATACAAAAGAGGGGGGAGAAAACACAGGAGGAATCACCAACATAGAAAGTCTACTGAAAATGGTCATGGAGAATTAGATATCTTACCAAATAGCAATGTGCTAAATTTATCTGATTTTGTATTATCCCGCACACATCTGTTGGTCCTTAATAAAGGGTTGTCTTTTGTACCAGGCTTCTTGGTCTCTGAGGATTTGTTGGCTCAGGATGTTGTTTCTTTTTGTAGAACCTTGAATCTTAGACTATTTTTTGGTGATTCTGGGCATGACATGGATGAACGATTTATATATCATAAATCCACATTTGCTCCACCCATGCATCCACTGGTACAACAGTTTCAGAGAAATATTCTTAATGATCTCCACTTTTTTGGTTCTGATATTCAATTTAAATCCAACAATATTTCTCGAGCTGAACGTGAAGCGATTTTTGAATTACAGAACAATAACAACATTGTTATTATTCCTGCTGACAAGGGGGGTGCCGTTGTGATCTTGAACTGGTGTGCTTATGATAAAGAGGCAAACAGACAGTTGTCTGATCCAAAATATTATTCCCTGATGGGGATTGATCCTACACCTAGGTTTCAAAAACACATAGAGGAATTTATACATTGGGCCAGAGATGAATGTATCATAACCAATGACACTGCACAACAACTCATTGTCAAGGATCCATCTATTCAATACATTTATTTCTTGCCAAAGATCCACAAGGATCCCACAAATCCTCCAGGCAGACCAATTGTTTCTGGAAGGGCTACATTACAGAACCTCTTTCATTGTTTCTTACTAAACATCTCAAACCTCTATTGGGCATGATACGATCAAGATTACATGACACCACCAGTTTCCTTCAGATTGTTTCGGACAGTCAACTTGAGGAAAATTGGTTACTGTGTACCCTGGATGTTTGTGCTCTATACACCAATATTCCACACCAATCTGGACTTGAGGCCCTGGCTTTTTGGTTGAATAAGGCTGATTTATATCCATCCACTTTCAACTTCTTTTTGATAGAGCTAGCCAGATTGGTCCTCACCAGTAATGTTTTTTCTTATTTAGATAAATGTTACTGGCAGGTCAAGGGGACAGCCATGGGGGCATCTTTTGCCCCCATTTATGCGGATCTCTTTATGGCTTTCGTGGAACACCATATTATCTATGATTCTATCAACAACACATTTTTACCATACATTGACATCTGGAGACGCTACCTTGACGATTGTTGGTTGGTTTGGATGGGTGAAACACACATGCTACATGAATTCCTCACATATTTAAACAACAACATCTGGGGACTGGAATTCACTGTCCAGTACGACCGTCAATACATTACTTTTTTGGATGTTGCTGTTACTAAGCTAGCTGACAATACCTTATCCACTGAGGTTTTCAGAAAACATCCCGAGTACAATACCATCCTTCATGCCTCCAGTTTCCACCCCTCACATGTCATACGTAACATCCCAAAATCTCAATTTATCAGAACCAAACACATTTGTTCCAATGATTTCTCTTATCAGACTCACAGGAGAGACCTTACCAATAGATTTAAATCTAGGGGGTATGGTATGGGATATGTCTTAGCTGCCAGTAATATGGTTGATTCCTATGATAGAGATAACCTATTAAAATACAACAAGCACCAACGGAACAGAGATCCTATCCTAAGATTTACGACCACTTATGCTAAGAATTCCAACCATCTGATAGATAGTGTGCACAGACATTGGAACATTCTTAAATATGACCCAGACATAACCAGTCTCATACCAGACAAATGTCTTTTTTCCTTTCGCAAGGGAAAGAATTTGGGTTCTTTCTTTAACCACTTTAAACATGGACATAGGCATGATGATCCTAATCTCATCCAAACAACACTGACAGGTGACCCATTGATAGGTTGCTATCCTTGTGGACATTGCACAAACTGCGATAAGATCAATAAGTCCAAACAATTCTCAAGCAGAAACTGCTCAGTAGTTTATAATCTCAGGTTTTTTGCAAACTGCAGTACTGACTGGGTTATTTATTTAGCCACCTGTCATTGTGGTTCATTTTATGTAGGACAAACATCCAGACCACTCAAAATCAGGATTTCAGAACACATCAGCAACATCAAAAATAAAAGGCAAAATAATGCTTTATACAAACATCATCTAGTACATGCTTCTGCTAAATTCACCTTTATAATAATTGACAAAATTGTTGGCAATAAGCACAATAAAACTGGATTACACTCCATTCTGAACACCAAAGAAAAAAAGTGAATAATTAAACTAGGGGGATTATTTCCACCTGGTCTCAATGAAAATCTTTGACTGAATTTAAGTAATTAACAATGATTATATGTGTGTATAAATATCCTTGTTCACCACTATGTATGTAAGCAACACTGATGAAGGCTGTGGTTTCCTGCCGAAACCGGTTTGTTTTCTCTTTTGTAATGATTTAATTTTCATTACAACTAAATCTGGAACACTGTATGCTGGCTCTGTGTATTTTTTGCCTTATATTCTATGATTTGTGAGCCGTGCATTTGCCCCACGCGCTGTTGACTTTTCTTTTTGATTTGCTAAGATGGAGCATGTTCAACAATTCTGGGTTGGACATGGCTCTGTACGTTAGACAGAGATCGTCTCTGAGAAAGCGGCATGCTACAGAGAACAGTATTAGCTTTTTCAATCGTGCTGCATAGGGCAACTGTTTTGAGGCCAGTAATCCTCTTGGTTAGGTACCTTTGTGGTTTCCATGCCTGTAGAGCCTGCTATCTATGCCGGTACATGTGTATTCCCACATAGGAGATGTAGCCCAGTGTTGAGTCAGTCTGCCTGTAGCCTGCACTGTGCTTTGTTACATGCCTAGCAGCTTACTGTACTTATTCAGTGAGATGTCATGTCCAGATACTTGCCAGATGTACTGCTGCCGGGCCACCATAACAGTCATGTATGTCAGACAAAGCAGTGGGTTGCTGTTCAGATGTATGTCACTAACTAGTGGATAGTATATGGCCATAGCACCTCTGTACCAGCGGTTATTATGTGTCAGGAAAGACAGGGGTGTATGAATGCATAACCTATGGGAGCAAATATATACCAGTATGTACATGTTATACCCATCTATGTGGCTGTTAACATCCACATTGACAGGCTTGGTCCACATGTCTTGCATGAAGAAGTTCTGTGTATACCCCTAGACTGACCAGATTGTGTCAGACTGTCCACATATAGTGGCCATATTGCAGCTGTAGTCCACAGGGGCATTACTGTGCTAACAGTGGTACTGTACTATGATGACCATAGGATGTCTGTAAGTAGCCAATGGCACACATGTTAACAGCAGATGTGGCCTTCCACACACACCATTTCTGTGAAGACAATCCTTATTACAGTAGCAATAGTCTACAAATATACCTGAACTACATACGTGACATCCCCTTGCACTGAGAGGTTGGGACTGTTGGAGCTGAGGTAGAGCTTCACTCCATGTGCAGGACATATGGTGAACATATATGTATATATATAAGTATACATATATCCATATAGATATATACACATATACATATCTTCCTTACTGTATGACAACAGTTTTACACATATGTGCCTGTATTCCAGCCTCTGTCCTCCAACTACATACCAGGCTTTGCACATATGACATGCTGTCAGTGGTTGTTATGTAGTGGGCTGTGTGTATGTCATGCTGTCATTCCTGCCATCACTCCACTGCTGGTGTGTCCCCAACACATACTGGGGGGTTGGGGCCATATATGTGTGGGCTTCACCTACACAATACATGTGTGCCCTAATGCACTCCAGAGGCCAGTGTATGTAACAGTGGTATATGGCCCAGAATTAGTGAGTGCAGGGGGGTGCACCATGACTAACCTAGGATGTTACAACATGTGTGGGTATCTGGGATAAGCTGCCTTAAGGTATCTGGATGTACTTTACCATACAATCCACCTTGGGTAAATGCAGGCCTACTGCCTCCTGCCATACGGGATGTTCTGTTTGTCAGTGTGATTGTGATGGTGTCAAGTATGCCTTGTTATGTAGCAGATACATCCCATTGTGTTAACTGGGGTCTGTACTCACCAGGGATTGTGCACAGAGTGTAGATAGAGGCTGCTGACCTATACATCTGCATTACGTACTATTGATTGTCTGGTATGCTGTGGTCCAGTCTGTCATTACTATTGTACTACTTGAAGGCCTTGGCCTGGACAGCAACATATGTCAACCTTTCCAAAGTACTGTCTTAGTATAACTGTTTCACAGTTGCATTACATTGTTCATATGGATGTCAGTGTCTAAACAGCTATAGGACATGGTGTATACAACTGTCATAGTACAAAAATAAAGCTTTCACATTCATTTATGCACACCTGTCTGTGGTGTTATACCCTTTGATATCTCTGTGGGTATATGTTGCAGGCTATGAATGTCATTCGTATGGGTGGCTCATATAGTCTCCACTTGGTAAGGTGGCGACTGTAGGAATACTGGCTGTTCCAGATTGTGTGCACGTACTACATATGTATCTTACTGTACATATCTCTGTGTATGTGCAGTTACATGTATATATATATATATATATATATATATATATATATATATATATGTATATATATATATATATATGGTTCTACCTCAGTTAGTCGACACGCCGGAACATCGACATGCAAATCACGAGCCCCAGAAGATCGACAGTTCAGAAGACCGACGCGATGGGCCCCAGAAGATCGACAGTTCAGAAGACCGACTAGACGGATGAAAGCACCGACGCCGTGGATGCCGACATGGGAAAAGGCTGTGTAAGTATGCGGTAGTGACGAATGTTAGGGTGCGAGTAAGGTAAGTGTGGATATTGACGGTCTGTGGGGATAGGGGTGGGTTAAGTGAGTTAGGGTTAGGGAGCGGGTCAGGTAAGTGTGCGGTAGTGATTGTGTTTGGGTTAAGGGCGGGTTAAGTGAGTTAGGGTTAGGAGCGGTCAGGTAAGTGTCTTGTAGTGACGGACCTTAGGGTTAGGGTTTGGGTTAGGGTTGTAGGTAGTTGTGTATGTGAGGTTTAGTGTGGGTTTGTAGGGATTTTGGTGTGCTTGTGTTGTGTATGTGGTTTTTGGACAGGGAATGTGTTTTGTTTGTTGATTGTTGTGATTGTGGTGTGTGCAGTGTATGAGGTTTCGTGTTTGTGTACAGTCGGTTATTTCGTTGTTGGGCATGTGGGGTTTCGTGTTTTTGTACTGTCGGTTATGTGGTTTCGGTGATTGCGTTGTCTGGTGTTTTGGGGATTCGTTTATGTCAGGTAGAACCATAGATATACATATATATATATATATATATATATATATATATATATATATATATATACCTGTATCTGCATATATGTTTCTGTGTATATGTATCCTAGGGATGGCCATGTCGTGTCTGGTCCTGGTTATGGGATCTGTAACACTTGGTACTGTATTACAAGGGGGTTGTACTTGGCTGGGTGTGTATTCCTATTCATATCAGATGTATATTGTGTGGGGTCTCTCGACCCCATTAACGTTGTATGAGGACATATAATAATTTTTTTACTCGTTGTTATCTACAGATGTATGTCTGTATATACATATATGTATATATATATATATATATATATATATATATATATATATAGATATATATATCTGCTGACATATATATAACCTGCCGTATATATTTAGACATGTAGATGTGGACATATATATCTATAGATGTAGGCATTTGCATGTTTAGATGTTTATATAGATATATATATATATATATATATATATATATATATATATATATATATATATATATATATACATATATCAATATGCTGTACCTGTTTAGACATTAATATATTTACTCACACACATACATCTACATGTTGGAATACATTCTCTGTACTGTTGAATAACTGGGATGGATGATATGTTTGTGAATACATCAAGGATATGTATATCTGAGATGGCTTAGTGGTACATCGCTATGGTGTGCAGGGTCCTGATGTTGATCCTAGCAGAGGCTCTTTATTTTGTTGCTAGGTAGAACAAGGGCCATTGGATACAGTGTGATTAAGGCACTTTTGAGCAGCTGTAAGTGGGTTTGCATGGGTTTGAGTAATGGCAAGCACTGCTAACCTCTGGTTACAATTTCTTACACTCAGTTAACTTCTACTTTGCTTAATCTGTGTAGGCAATGCTTACCCCCGTGCAAACGCACTTAAACACGCTTACTACTGCTTATTTGTGCTTAAAACTACTTACTAGTGCCTTATTCATTATGACACTGACACTTCACATCTGCATTTCATGCAGTAATCCAGTTCACATTTAAATGTTATTATGTAGGTTATACGGCAAAAAGATTTACAAATATGTTCATATACTGATTTCAGATGGAAAATAATATGTGCTGCAGTGGAACTCGAACCAGGAATTCTTGTTCGTTAGGCAGATGCTCTAATCACTACACTATTGCTGTGCTGCTTCATTTGCATATATATTCCTTGTTATCCTCTTCAGCCTTTTCAGCTGCTATAACCATAGCTAAGTGATGGGCAAACCCTCGCACCTATGGTTAACTATACTCGGGGTTTTAAAAAAATAAATACAAGGGTTTCTTTGTTTTATTTCAATGAATTGTTGCTGTTGAACACATGGGGACTGTTGGTGAGGATATGCAGACACCTGTGAGCGGTCTCGCTCATTTATTTACACTTTTTTCTTTTCTACTTTGCAGGGGCATGTTTATTCTGAGAGCTCTGCTCTCAGACACGCCCCCTGCACTCGTCCACACTCAGTGTAGGATTTGGAACTCAGGCAGCGCGCCTTCATTAATATGCATGGCACGCTGCTGTCCTCCTCTTAAACTGCCGCTTCCGTGCAGAACTAGATTAGTCCTGCACAGAAGATTAGTAAATCTAGGGGATTGTCTCATATTCCCCTCCACATTGTCACCCATGCCAGTGAGACAAACATAAAGCTCCTAGTGTTGCAAGTACACTCACTGTCATTTAGAATTCTAGTATATTTCTATCAAGTATTATTCTTAACTTGTAATACACATACAGCTCCATGTATATTGGTAGTCAGGGTGTACCATGCATTGTCAATGTTGTTCAGCTGTAAATAAACATATGCATTACCATACTTCACTTTTGCATATTTCAGCAATGCAAATATTTATGGTCTTGAGTTTACATCGCTTCAACATATCTTGGGTAATTCATTCAGTGTATCTATAGTTATCAATGATACCATAATGCAGATATTTTGTGTTATTTTGAATGACTGCCATTTTCAGTATGTGTTCCACTTATTAACCTCTGAGCTTCACTCCTATCCCTAAAACAGTGTGCTCATGGTGCCTCTCGCTTTACTAGAATGCATCACTACATTATGTAATATTGCCGCCCATTTGCATTTCCTTCTGCTGTGTTACTGATACTAAGGTTCTGTTCCCATTCACCACCACCATCTTCAATCATATTTTTCTTATTTTTCTACACTGAGTTGGGATGTCACATCAACTGCCACCATCTTTCTGAATTCATTGTCACTCTGCTATCTTCTTTAGTGGTCATGCTTGACTCTTACATCTGTTCTCTCACACAAGCCATTTATCTCTTTGCTGGATGCACTTGTTTCCTCTTGCCTTCTTTTTGTCTCTCCCAAATTTTCTTCACCAGATTGTCTTCTGCATTCCTGTGCATGTGCCTGAACCGCCATAATCTGTTCTCTTTGACCTTTTCTACAACTGAAGCTACTTTGGCTGCTGCTCTGATGTCCACATTTCTTAATCTGTCCCACAGTTTTCATCTTACCACCTATCCCAGGCACTTCATCTCAATCACCTCTGGCTTTGTTAACCGCTCTGCCTTTATTGCCTAGGTTTTGGTACCATACAGCAGTACTGGTCACACTACTGTTTTGTACACTTTACTTTTCAGCTTCTTTAGCATTATTCTGTCATACACTACCCTGACACTCTGTTCCAGTTGGCTGCATTCCCTCTGATTCTTAGCTTTGAGATGTAATGGAAGGGGAGACTATATACTTGTTATTCTGATTAAGTCTCCCAAGAGAGACAACAGCGCTTAATCCTGGTTATTTATTTTTTTTTATGTTTTTATTTTAAATGGTTAAATAAATACACTTTGTATTTTGAACTTATCATGCTGCCTGTTCTTTCATCCACTCATTCGAAGTTTTTAGGTTACCAGTTTTAAATGGAATACCCTATTGTAAAGACTGGTAGCCACAAAGACGTTGCAGGGTAAAAACGGAACTCAGAAGAGCAACACAACCACCACCAAACTCCTCCAGTGAACCAAGACAGCTGTAAGATGGTAAGAGGCAGCCAAAAAAAAACATTCACAGTAAGAAACTGTAGGCTAAATGCAAAAATACACAAAGCAACCAGAACCAGGTCCACTGATATAAAAATCGTTTCTTGGTTCACTGGAGGAGTTTGGTGGTGGTCATGCTATTGTAAAAGACCTTCTCATTCAAACTTCCCATTACCTCAGCCGCCCCTCCCAGGCACCTGAAGCTGTTAATCTGTTCCATTACTTTCCCTTCTATCTAAGTTTTCAACTTCTGCTTCCCACATTTACTGCCATGACAACTGCCTTGTCTGTACTCAGGTTTCATCCAAAGTGCCTGCAGTTTTACATTCCATTCCATTCTGCTAACATTTGATTATGTTCCTGTTCAGAGTCTGCTTGTAATGCCACATCATCTGCATACAGCAGCTTTGTTGATCTGTCCCTTCTGACCTGTTTGCTAATGTAGTCTATCACCAGTATGAACAGCAGTCGGCTCAGAACTAAACCCTGGTCTCCTATTGGGAACCCCTCTGTGAGACTGAACACTGTTCATACTTGAGTCTTTAGGTTCCTATACATAGCCTGCGCTTATTCTACCAATGTCTCCAGGACTTTGGGCCATCAAATGACTGCCCAAATCAGCTCTCTTGGGACATTATTTGCTTTCTCCAAGTCTAGGAATGTCCAGTTGGACTCTTTCTTCATCACTATCTTCTTATTCTCAACTGTCTCACTTCACACATCAGGGCAGTTCTGTAACATCCTGATCTGAATCTGAAATGCTCATCTACCATCTTACTTTCTTTTTACTACTATGCTCATTCTGGACCACATCTAGACAGTGTGACAGGAATTGGATACCTCTCTGCTGTCCATGCCTTTGAATGTTCCATTTGTTCTTGTACACTTGCAGTTGTCTTGGATACGTCTTTCTCTTTATAATGCTTTGAGTACCCCTGGAGGCATTTCTCCCCTAACTTGTCTAGCATCTCAGTCAAATCTGCCAAGACTTCGCCTGAGCCTGCTGCTTTCCCTCACTATTCCCACTGTTCTCCCAAAATGTTTCTTGCTGGAGGAATCTCCTCAGAGATCATAGACTTTGACTGATAATCAAGAAGCTGACACACAACTTGTCCCGCCCATCTGACTAAGTGGAACACAGCAATATTATCTCCATTTTGGAAAGGGTATTGACCATCAACAGTCCCATTCAGTTGTGTCTGCACCCCTGCCTGTCTTATCTTATCCACTTAACCTCCCCACTAGTCATGCTGTAAAAACTGCAGTCTTGTTACATGGCCCACTGTAGGTTTTTGCTTACACTAATCTATCATAGTTTCAATACCTTAGCCCACTCTGTTTTCAACTGTTTAGTTTGTGTACTCTCTTGTCTGCTTAATGCATCAATTTCAGAATGCTACTTTTCTGATTAGTAAGGAGTCTTCCCTTCAGCTGCACTCACACAGCCTGATTCACTCTTGCTGATGTGGGACTTGTGTTCCACTTCACTCCAGTCCCACCCTCATCTCCATGACAGGACTTGTGTTCCACTTTACTCCAGTCCCACCCTTATCTCCATGACACCTCATCTGTTGTTTCATTTATATGATTACAAGTGCTCTCACACACTGCTCCCAAACACACTTTAATCCCAGTCAGTTCCCAGACTTGTATTCTAAAATCACTTTTACTCCACGAGTAAGACATCTTACAAACATCACAAATTTAACATACTGGGGTGTGACACACATTATAACAAAGCTTCATTATTTCAGCCCTCATAATAATAACCTACTTTGTTTACAAACATGCATCAAACACTGCTATATGCAAAAACTTCAAGGGGTTCTACCTATGCCTACTCTTTGCAACCACCATGTTCTCAGTTTTAAGTCCACTGATCTTATATCTTCTTTTATTCTCCTTTACACCCTTAAAAATCCTCTTTCAACAAGCTTCACTCCACTTCCATCTTGTTCTCTTTCTTATATCTGGTGCTCATGATTCACCTTCTGTACCCTTATACTCCATCACACCTGCAAGCCTCATCTAAACATTTGCCAAGGTTCACCTGTCTTTACTTGCCATATCATCTTTATAGTAAGTTTACAAAATTTTCATTTGCCCATTTTCTCTTCCTTAATCATTAAACAGACCACACATCCCTTCAATTTATCCAAATTATTCAACCCGTTCCTTTTATGAAAGGGTCCTGTCGTTTATCTTTTTTACTGCCATGCACCATTTTTGCAGCCACCTACACTAAACAAACCATCATGTCCCACAATTAACCCAAATGTTTGCACACTGACTCATCTAAGGCTTACCCATTATATCATCTTCCATCCATCCACACAACAACATTGTATTTTTCAACATATTATATCTCACCAGTACCCATTTTCAATCATAGGTTCATAGGTTCATAGGCAGATACTAGGCTATCTGCCCTAGGGCATTTATAAGCCTAGCCAGAGTGTATTTGGCTTCCCCCTTCCTATTAGATTAGCCTACTGTGCCTCTGTAAAGTAGGTCACAGAAGGTACCCTTTTAAGATTAGTTTACTGTGCCTCTGTCTAGCAGGGACACAGAAGAGATCCCAGGGGTCAATTTGTGATTTCCCATCCACGCATTCAGATTTTGTTTGAAGAGGGTCAGCGAGGGGCTATATCTAACATGAATTGGGATTTTATTCCAGAGTGAGGGGAGCCTCTGGGAAATGAATCTGTCCATCCAGCATGTCCTATTTATTTTTGTGCTGAGGTTTAGGTCCCTGGAGCGTGTAGCTCTAAGGGACTTGGATTTTTTGAGGTGGAGCATGTCCATTAATTCTAGGTTTGACATGGCTTTGTACGTCAGGCATAGATCACCTCTGAGTAGGTGGTAAGCAACTGAGTAGAGCTGGAGTTTCTTTAGTCGAGCTGCATAGGACATCTGTTTGTAGCCCATGATCCTCTTGGTGAGGTACTTTTGGGGTCTCTCCAGTTGTTGCAGGTGTCGGGTAAGGTACATCCCAAAAGGGGCATTGTATTCAATTATGGGCCTGATGAGTGACGAGTAGAGGGGCACAATGACCTCTCTTGATCTAGATGCGAACCCTTTCATGATAAGGTGGGCTATATAGAAGGTCTTTCTAACCACTTTGGCAACGTGATTATCAAAGGAGAGATTACTATCTACGTTGGTCCCCAAATCTCTAATTACTTCTTCCAGATTAATGGATTACCACCTATGTGGTAATTTGTGGACACCTTGTTTTTCCTAAAGGGGATGACTATGCACTTTTTAGCATTTAGCTTGAGGCCGTGACTCTGGCACCAAGCATCCATCTCTGTGAGACCCTTTTGGAGGATGCTTGTGTCAGCTGGAGATTCGATTATGGCCCCCAGTTTGCAGTCATCTGCGAACTTTGTCAGCCATAATCCCCCCGTGTTAGCCTGAACCTCAGAGAAATATATACCGAACAAGAGAGGTCCCAGAACTGAGCCCTGTGGGATGCCACTTGTAACTGGTTTGGATTCGGACATGGCACCTGCGATTCTGACCATGTGGGTTCTATCTCTGAGCCAGTTTGTAACCCATCTTGTGATATAGGGGTTGATATTTAAGCTGGTAAGCTTATTAATGATGCCTGAGTGGGGTATTGTGTTGAAGGCTTTTGCAAGGTCCAGGTAGGCTGTGTGGACTACCTTACCTTCATCTATGGCTTTGGTAACCGTTTCAAAGAAATCAACTAGGTTTAAGAGGCAAGATCTGCCCTTAAAGCCGAATTGGGTAGGGTCCAGTGTCTGGAGGCTCCCAATGTCTTTGTTTATGAGTTCCATGATAATACGCTCCATAGCTTTACAGACCAGACTAGTCAGGCTTATGGGGTGATAGTTTCCGGGGTCTGTTGTGGCACCACCTTTATGGAGTGGGACCACTGTAGCTGTACACCATTCTTTGGGTACATATCCTGTAGTAAGGCTAAGTTTGAACGGTGACTTAATGTGAGGGTTCAGTTCTTCTTGGAGCTCATGTAAGACACAGCCTGGGACACCGTCCGGTCCCATAGATGCTGTGTTTTTTGCTTTGGAGAGGGCAGCTTTCACCTGTGCATCTGTGATGTCAGGGAGGTTACATTCAGTTGGGATAGGCATTTGCTCCTTTGGGGGGGAAGGGGGGAGAAGTTTGCACTGAATCTGTCTGCCAGGATGTTGGTTATGTCTGTAGGGTCAGTATATTTTGTACCGTTATGCAAAAATTCAGAGCATATCTGGGAGTTTCCGCCCATGTTCCTGACATAACTAAAGAAGGCCTTGTGATTATCTTTAGTGTCTAGGGTAATCTTTCTTTTGAAGCTGGCCTTTGATTATTTTATGAGGGATCGAAGTTTCTTGCTAATACTGATCAGAGATTCCTTCCCTTTTTGGGATTTTGCTCTGTCATGTAGTAGCTTCCTCCTTCTGTTGTATAGCTTATTTATGGCCGGGGGTCCACCAGACCGGTCTCCTGTTTTTGGAGGAGTCTTGGTTTTATTTGGGATAGCATGATCCATGCATTCCTGCAGGTGCTCATAGAATGCATTTGTAAAGGATTCTGCAGATTGGGCTGTATTTTCCTCTGGCCCAGGGGCCTTGAAGGATTCCACCTCAGTCTTGAGAAGTGCAAAGTTGGCTTTTGAGAAATTCTTTACAGTGATTTCATTGGCTGGGGGTGGGGATGGGATATGGATGTCCAGGGAAATTTGTTTATGGTCTGATCTTACCAATGAGGGGTTTACCTCTGGTGTGGAACATAGAGTCCCCATGTTGGTGATGACCAGGTCCAATATGTTGTTCCCTCTTGTGGGAGTGGTGACCGGTTGTTCCATTGTGTTAGAGTTTATAAATTCAAGGAACCGTTGGGCGAGGGTGTTTGGGCTTGAGTAGTTTTCCCAGTCAATGCTTGGGTAGTTGAAGTCACCCAATAACATAGTGTTTGGAGAGACCTTCATATTCTCCAGTGTTCTCAGGAATGCCAAGTGGGGTTCCTGTAATATGGAGGATGTTCTGTAGCAGGCTACAAACTGAAAGGCAGTTTTGCCCGCTGCTAGTTGCACATGGATGGTTTCCGATGCTTCGTGCAGTGCCACTAACCTGGAGGTGTAGGTATCTTTGATGAATATAGATACTCCCCCTCCTTTTGTGCTTCGGTCCAAGTTTCGGGGCCGAAACACATGGTATGAGTTATAACCTGGTTGTGCTGGGGTGCTCTCCGGAGCCTTGAACCAGGTTTCTGTTACTGCACAGACATCGATTTTCTCCATACTGAGGAGAGCCTCGAGTGCGTGCATCCTGAGGTTTAGACTTCTGGCATTGAGTAGCATTACCTTTAGTTTTTTTTATCCTTGGGTTGTCTATGGAGGTGGGTTTGTCCTTTGAGCCTTGCCTAAAAAAGGCACTATAGGGGTGGCAAGAGCCTTGGCCAGTATACGAAAGCCTAAGGGTGACAGGTGCAAGCCGTCCCTATTGAAGCAATGTGGCTTGTCGAGCATGTCATCCCAGGCAGACAGACACTGGATCCCCTTTGAATGACACCAATACATTAGCCAATTGTTGAAACTGATCATTTTGTCTTTATACTGTGGCATCATTCCTGGTGAGGGCAAGATGCTACTCAAGGTCAGGGTCATACCAGCCTGGGCTACATGGTCAGAGAGCTCCTCTATGTCTCTTTTCATGTAGTCCAGGGAGGTACGTCTCAGTGCTTGCGTTATGTGGCAGATCCTGGCACCCGACAGGCAGCTTACAGTGACCTTCTCCTTGTTCAGTCTGGTGAGCGGGACTTCAGTGTGCCGGACAATAGAGTCCCCTATAACAAGTGTATTTGGTGTGTTGTTTGGCCTTAAGGGCTGTGACTGTGAGGCACACTGATTTTGTGAGATATGTGATTCATGGGTATTGTTAAGGGGTGGCTGTTGCTTGAATATCTGCTTAGGAGGTCTTTGCTGTTTAGGCATATTTTTATTTAGAGCCTCCGAGTATGTTTTTGTGTGTTTATGTGTTGGGTATGCAGATGCAATAGGTCTGTGTGAGACTGGATTTGTGGTGTGAGTGGTTACCTTTTCCTCCTGACTGACTGTGCCAGTCTTGGGTTGAGAGAGCTCTGCCTCCAGTTTGGCTGTGTAACTGCATCTCTCACATGTATTAGAGTTTGTTGGAAGGAGGAGAGGGTTGTCTGTGTACATAAGGCAATTGTAATATTTCCTCAAAATTCCCAGATTCACCAGCTGGACTGGAGAGTAACCTTGAAACTGACCCTTGGACATACCAGATTAGTATAGGGAACTGTTTTTTTTTACTGATCAGATTAGGGAAGGGAACTGATTTTTCACTTAATCAGGAAGGACCAATCGGGAGCCTAATACTTATGAGAAGTCAAGGAGGGTGTAGTGCTTTAGTTAGTTAGTGTTTCCTTATAAGAGCTGAGCAAGTGCAGGGCTTTAGAAAGAGGACAGAGTGATTACTTTGAGGGTTTGAACACTTCTAAGGGAAAAAGTGAAGAGCAGACTTTGTGGAGCCTGGAATAGTTTAAACCTGTTTAGGCGGCGCTGCCTGACACTGCTCAGTGCGCAAAAGCCGCGCAAAAAGAGAGTTGTAGGGTTTTAAGAGAGAGAGAGAGATCAAGTTTAGAATTGACCCAAAATGGCCAATAAAACTACAGCTTCTAGGTAGTAACCACTCCTCCAGGGACAGGCAGGCTGTTCAGTGTTAACCACTCCCACCGGTGAACACAGAGTCTTCCCTTTAGCCCAAGCAAGCACTGGCCTTCTAGAAACTTCCAAACAGTTCAGAACAGCAAATCTGTAACTGAACTTTCTTAACTTTCAAAAAGTGGGAAAAAAGCAAGATTTTTTTGTTTTTTTTTTTCTTTTTGTTGTAGTTTAAAGGTAGCAGAGATACACACGCAGCAAAATAATCACAAAAGTACAATAAATGACCCCACACTTGAGTGCTAGGTCAAAATCAGGTAAAATGCAGTTTTTAGAGAAAAAACGATTGTAATTAAGTGCAACACAGGAAATGCAGTAAACAGGCTCTAGATGTGTTCCAAGTACTGTTACTGTTACAGATATATACTTTAGCAAGCCGGAAAATGCCAAAAAATAGGCGGCAAAGCAGTAAAACTTAACAAAAAATCAGAAGAAAATAATTATAATCACAAAAGTGGCTAGTTTTCTTCTCTCAGCATTTTCTCCCCTTGGTAGGTGCTTCAGCAACAACTAGCAAGCCTGAAAAAGATGCCAAAACCATGAGGCAGCCAGGTTTTAAGAGAGACAGATCAAGGAGTTTAAAATTGACCCAAAATGGCCAATAAAACTACAGCGTCTAGGTAGTAACCACTCCTCCAGGGACAGGCAGGCTGTTCAGTGTTAACCACTCCCACTGGTGAACACAGTCTTCCCTTTAGCCCAAGCAAGCACTGGCCTTCTAGAAACTTCCAAACAGTTCAGAACAGCAAATCTGTAACTGAACTTTCTTAACTTTCGGAAAGTGGGAAAAAAGCAAGATTTTTTTGTTTTTTTTTTCTTTTTGTTGTAGTTTAAAGGTAGCAGAGATACACAAGCAGCAAAATAATCACAACAGTGCAATAAATGACCCCACACTTGAGTGCTAGGTCAAAATCAGGTAAAATGCAATTTTTAGAGAAAAAAACGACTTTAAATGAAGTGCAACACAGGAAATCAAACCTGCTAAAGCTATATTACCCTACATCCTACAGGAAGCAGTCAGTTAGGCACAACCACTACTTAGCATTCAATAAATTCCAAAGATTTTCCATTTCCCTGTCACTATTAAACACATTATTCCCTTTTGGTGCTATGTATAATCAAATGCAGGTCCTCTTATGATAGATTCTTAACTACATTTCTCCCACCTCATATATGAGCAAATCAATGTAGGCAGCATCTTAATCAAACTTGAACCAATTCTATCATCCCTTTCAATGCAGGAATCAGATATATCTTATGTCACTGAATCCTGGATGAAATCAGACTCTCATTGTTTAAGCTTCCATTTCAAGGGCATTAAATACACATTCTGAGCAACATCTGGCAACAGTGTGTGTGTGTGTGTGTGTGTGTGTGTGTGTGTGTGTGTGTGTGTGTGTGTGTGTGTGTGTGTGTGTGTGTGTGTGTGTAGTGGGAGGATGTAGAAACTTCTACCCATTAAGGATAATATAGACATAACCTCACAAGGTCAAAACTCTTCTCCAAGCCACCACAATCCAAATTCACTATCCATTTCCCCCCAAGGCAAACAATGGCAAATGTTCATCCTAGCAGCAACGTATCTTCACTGTCCCCAAATAAACAAACAATTTACCTCATTTATAAATGATAATTTAAGAGTAGCAAACTTCTCCAGAAAAGTCATAATTCTGGGTAATTTTAATAAAAATGTTTTCAACCTCACAAACTCAGGAATTCATTCAACTTGTCACATAAAGTACTAGACCACATTTTAAAGTAGGTAATAACTCTCTCTGACTTGATTATCACAAAAATCTCTAACAAGATCTCTAACTCCAGAATCCTTATCTATCACCAAAAAAGCCATGCTCTTTGGAACCAAAAAAAACTTTCTAAACTTCCTTATTAGTGGGCTTTCAATTTAACAAATCTGAAACACTGAAAATGCACATTTAGATATCTAGGCATTTGGTTAGACAGTTTATTACACTTTTGTAACATATCCAGCTTACAGGATTGTTTGTGTCTTTCGGCTTTTCCCGGTTAGGGGTCGCCACAGTGGAACTCCGGTCCGCTAATGATTGGCAGTAGAGTTTTACGTGCTGGTTTGCCGGGCCTAACGCACAACCTTCAAGTAAATTATTTACTTGCCTGGGCTAAAAAGCTCACTCTTTCTGTCTCCATCTGCTAAAACAAGCAATAGGCAAATGTCTGCTTCTCTTACAATATAATGTGATCACCTTTTGATAGCCACTGCATTAAAAAAGAAACTTATCTCCCTCAGAAACTACTTCAAACAATATGTGCAGATGCATTACATTACATTATCTCCACTTAAGCAAAATTACTATTCATGGAACATTATGGTTCAGCTATTTCTACAACTAAATGGCTATGAGCTGAGCAAAGAGTAACACTCCTTCTAGGATCCCATATATATACTAGCTTTTCAGTTTTGAATAATTCCTCTTCTTTGCAAGCAAAACTCACCAGAAAAAAACACTCCCTACAATGTAAGGTCTTTAACACCTTCATTCTGCAACCTGCAGTCCCCCTGTAGTAAACTCCATGCAACTGACTACTCCTTTTCTTTTCTTGCTCTGAAGACATAGCAATCCAGTCCATCTTATCCATTAGCATGTTTCACTCTGTATTAAAACATCACATGTTCAAACCTGCTCTGTGCAAATGTTTCAAAATAACAGTATCACATAACAGCTGTCATACCACTTCCCAAGATCTTTTATTTATTTCAAATACAACTCTGTTTTACCTCTAAGCAAACAAAGAGAATCTTAGCAAAAGTAAAATATTAAACTATCCCATGTTGATACCCACAACCTGTCTCCTAATTAACTATTTTCCACTTCGACATCACACACGCCTTCTTTTGTTCATTTTTCCATTCCTCGGATTAAGCCATATTGACTCATGGAGCCATGCCTCCTTCTTTTTTCTATGTAAGGTACATTTTTCAACATCAGCATGACCTTCCCCTACTATAAGCATGCACTTATCATCCATTTCTCATTCTCAGCAATGCTGTGTGACATGAAACATTGTTAAATGTACAACTTTATATCATTGTCAATTAATCTATTAACGATATTTTTCAGTTGTAAATTGTGGAAAGTCTCAGTTATCTATAGAATTAGTTGTTGTTGTGTCTTTCGGCTTTTCCCGGTTAGGGGTCGCCACAGCGGAACTCCGGTCCGCTAATGATTGGCAGTAGATTTTTACGTGCCGAGTTGTCAGCTCTGACGCACAACCTTCAATGAAGGTATGCCCATTCACGCATGTCTCCACACAGAAGATGCTCTAGCCAAGAATCGAACAGGACAACGTCATACTGTGAGGTGACAATGCTACCGCAGCACCACCACCGCAGTTTATCTGTAGAATTAGTATGTCACTATTGCTATATAAATCTCATAGACTCACAGAAGTCATATACAGTACATAGTCTCATGAGGGGGATCAGAAATATTAACACTGTATTGCTATTAGTGCTTCTACAGTGTAATGCAGCAGTGCTATGGCACTAACAAGTGATTCTGGGATTTTCAAGAGTAGCATCGAGCAAGATCTCATTACAGACTTATTCACATGTCTCTGAATCAAGCAACCTGTATTGTGTTCACCTCCAAACCATGCAATACTATTGCACATGCACCTATAGAGGCACACACACACACACACACACACACACACACACACACACACACACACACACACACACACACACACACACACACAACACACACAACACACACACACAACACACACACACACAAACACACACAACACACACACATAACACACACCACACACACACAACACACACACCACACACACACAAACACACACACACACACACACACACACACACACACACACACACATACACACACACACACTCATGCATGCACGGGTCTATAATGGATGCTCGAACTTTCAAAAGTTTGAGCATCATATGGTCGACACCATATGATTGAATTTTTGAAACTGCGAACGTTTTAAAGGAGATCTCCGTACAGTGCAGAATGGGAAGATTTCCCTTTTCTGCACTGTAGTGCGCTCTTAGAGTTGGTATATTTAAAGAGGGGGGATATGGGGGGGCTTCCCCCCTGCTTAAAACATTCAGGTAGGTTTTTTGTGTACTTTATTTTTTTTTGGATGTTCGAACTTTTAAAAGTTCGATCATATGGTGTCGACCATATTACACTCAAACTTTTAAATGTTCGAATATCCGATATAGACCTGCATGCACACATACATACAAACATACGTACACACACATACACACACACACAAGTACATGAGCACAGAGATACACACACGTGCGTGCGCAGACACTCGCGCGCACACACACACACACACACACACACACACACACACACACACACACACACACACATATAAACTCTCACATGTCCACACACACACACTCATGCATGCACACACACAAACACACACACACACACACAGCACACACACACTCATGCATGCTCGGGTCTATAATGGATGCTCGAACTTTCAACAGTTCGAGCGTCATATGGTCAACACCATATGATCGAATTTTTGAAACTGCGAATGTTTTAACGGAGATCTCCGTACAGTGCGGAATGGGAAGACTTCCCTTTTCTGCACTGTAGTGCGCTCTTAGAGTTGGTATATTTAAAGAGGGGGCTATGGGGGGGGGGTTTGCCTCCCTGCTTAAAACATTCAGGTAGGTTTTTTTGTGTACTTTATTTTTTTTTTGGATGTTCGAACTTTTAAATGTTCGATCATATGGTGTCAACCATATGACACTGAAACTTTTAAATGTTCGAATATCCAATATAGACCCGCATGCACACATATGTACAAACATACGTACACACACACACACACACACACACGAGAACACACACAAGCACATGAGCACAGACATACACACACGTGCGTGCACAGACACTCATGCATGCACGCACACACACACATATTTAAACTCTCACATGTCGGCACACACACACTCATGCATGCACACACATACACACACACACATACACACAAACACGAAAACACACACAAGCACATGAGCACATACAAACACACACACGTGCATCCGCAGACACTCATGCATGCACACACACACACACACACACACACACACACACACACACACACACACACACACACACACGAGAACACACACAAGCATATGAGCACAGACATACACACACATGTGGTTGCACAGACACTCATGCATACACACACACACACACACACACACACACACACACACACACACGAGAACACACACAAGCACATGAGCACAGACATACACACACACACATGTGCATGCGCAGACACTCATGCATACACACACACGCACAGACACACACATGCACAGACACGCACACACACATACACACACACACACACACACACAAACTCTCACATGTCCACACACACACTCATGCATGCACACACACACACAAAACATGCACACACTCATGCATGCTCGGGTCTATATTGGATGCTCGAACTTTCAAAAGTTTGAGCGTCATATGGTCAACACCATATGATCTAATTTTTTAAACTGCGAATGTTTTAAAGGAGATCTCCGTACAGTGCGGAATGGGAACATTTCCCTTTTCTGCACTGTAGTGCACTCTTAGAGTTGGTATATTTAGAGAAGGGGGTATGGGGGGGCTTGTTCCCCTGCTTAAAATATTCAGGTAGGTTTTTTGTATAATTTATTATTTTTTTTGGATGTTCGAACTTTTAAAAGTTCGATCATATGGTGTCAACCATAGGACACTCAAATTTTTAAATGTTCGAATATCCAATATAGACCCGCATGCACACATATGTACAAACATACGTACACACACACACACACACACACACACACACACACACACACACACACACACACACACACACACACACACACACACACACACACACACACACACACACACACACGAGAACACACAAGCACATGAGCACAGACATACACACACATGCATGTGCAGACACTCATGCATGCACACACACACACACACACAGACACACACACACACACATATAAACTCTCATGTCCACACACACACACACTCATGCATGCACATACACACACACACACACACACACACACACACACACACACACACACACACACACACACACACACACACACACACACACACACACACACACACACACACACACACACACACACACACATATACTTACCTGCTGCAGTACCAGACCAGCCGCTGCCATGAATGCCCACCATCTACATTTGTTCTTTTCACTTTAGCAGTTTACATACCCGCAGTTGTGGTGCTGTGGTAACGTTGTCACCTCACAGCAAGACGTTGTCCCAATCGAATCTCAGTTAGAGCATCCTCTGTGTGCAGGCATACATGAATGGGTGCGCCTTCGTTGAAGGTTGTGCGTCAGGGCTGGTAACTCGGCATGTAAAAATCCTCTACCCAACATTAGTGGACTGGAGTTCCGCTGTGGCGACCCCTAACTGGGATAAGCTGAAAGACACAACAACCTCAGCAGTTTACATACATATATGAAAAGCACAGCACACGAATATCAACAATGATGGATACGATGAGTACCTACTCATTGACCTAGAATATGTAACATGACCATATATGGTTACTAAACCACTAAACTGTGTTCCCAGCAGGCCCTTTCTTTTACCCCTACTGCTGTTATGCAACATCCACTGCAGTATTTCTTTAGTTATTACTTATGAAGTCTCTACTTTGATACGTTCCTTTTAGAAGTATTTCTTTAGTTATTAATGTTGAGATCTCCAGTTTGGTATGCTCATTTTAAATGCATTTCTAGGAAAATAGTAAAGATTTTATAAATGTATATATATATATATATATATATATATATATATATATTTAGAGAGAGAGAAATGAAAAAAAAATATTCATGCTGAAGCCTTGGCCTTAATAGCACTGACAGCACTATTCCACTAACTGTATTCAGTCTGTGGCTTCATATCTGTAAAATTACACCATCATCAATGCTGATATCAATTTGTCATTGGCTGGCTTCCAAATTACACAACTGCCTGCTTGAATTTTCAACCTTACTTTACTGGCAGGACAAAGATTAAATTGCAACATTTATACATCATGAGCCAATTATATTTATACATATTTACTTTCTTAAAGATAAATACTTCCTTAAAATTCATTTCATAATCTATTATTGTATTACACTGAATAATATATTTTATCACATTTACCATCTATCTCCAAGTACTTGCATTTCCTGGAAGACAGTGTCATGAAGTCCCCTATCCCTGGCTGTATTGCTGGCAGCCAATAATCTGCATAATTTAGAACTCCATTAATCAGCTCTAATCCTATGAGGATGGATACATCCATTCACCAAGGCTGTCTCAGTAGGAGCTTAGCTACATGCTTTCCAAAGCCTTCTTTTGATAGGCTGTATCAGTGACATTGTCGGCTAATACATAACCATATGGATCCACATGGGTCTTATTAGGCATCACCCCATCAGAGTAGTGATCAAATCCTTTACCCCATACGCTTAAACAGGGAGGGCAAATCTGTCCCCGGGATTCATGAAGCTCGGTGCAAGGACGGTTTTAGCCTTGCGCTGAGCGTCCTCATTACAGATGGTGCAGCAGTGCAATATGAATATGTATGAGGGTGCACCGCCGCACCCTCGACGAGCACAGGAAACGTGTGCGAGTGCAGGGGGCATGTACAAGTGCTCTACAGAGGCATAAACATGCCCCAACAGTTGCACAACCTACTATGCTTACAATTAGAACCCGCCTCTAATAGTAAGTCAGTAATTCAGTGTCCGTGGATACCGAAATGTATGCTAAGCATACAAGAAATGTCCATGAACACTGAAATAAAATCGAAGTAATAAACACATAAGCACATAGCGGAATGTTGAG
>NC_056725.1:1784311816-1784366816 GCF_019279795.1 Protopterus annectens | reverse complement strand
GTTTGGCTGCCATTATGCGAGTATCACACTGGTGAAGCAATGTAGAGGCTGAGTCTAAGAAACTGTATCCAGAGGTTAGCATTGCTTAGCTCCATGCAAACCCACGCACACCTGCTCACAACTGCTTTAAAGTGCCTTAATCACTCCATATCCAATGGCCTTGTTCTGCCCAGCAACAAAATAAATGGCTTCTGCAAAGCTCAAAACCAGAACCCTACACACCAAAGCCAATGTGATTTACCACTAAGCCATGGCAGATATACAGACATTGGATGTTATCACAAACATGTCATCCAGCACAGTCATTCAACAGTATAGGAAATGTATTCCATCATGTAGATTCATGTGTGTGTGTGTTTATGTCCAGATATAGATACATACATATATATATATAGATACCTCAAGAACATCCCATGTGACAACAAAGCATTAAAAAGCAATGAAAAGGGAAACACCAGCAATGCCTGTATTATGTAGTGGTGTTGTCCTATGTAATATCAAGACTCCCTCAGACAGACATGTGTCATTAATACATGCAAACATTTGTACATTGGCCAAATACATCACTCTGTGCATTTTATTTAAATTAACACAACAGTTCCTGTTCAATCATTATGTGAGAACAGTACTCTTGCAAGGTGCTGTGTGCGACATCATCATCATGAAAAAAATAAATGGGGTAACCATAGAGAGACCAGTAGTGTCGTGTGTACAATGGGGTTGTCTGCATCACGTGTACCTGGAAACTTTAAGAGTCATGTGCATACCAGGATCATGTGCCTGAAAGACAGGGGTGAGGACAACTGGAGTATGTTGTGATGCAAACTAAAAAGGTTACATGTATCCAGTGGACACATGTGTGAAATGGACAGCTATGTATGGGGAAAATGTTGTTCTAGGAACAGATTGGCCTTTTGTTTCTGTAAGATGAGAGTGCGATGTGGGGGAAGGAGAGTAGGTATGCACGTGGAGGATAGGTTGGGTAGGATGACAGACAAGACAGCATACAGGGTCGGTATATGACACATGTGGGGGGGTACACCTTGGATGGGGAGGGGTGTTCGGCAGTCACAAGCCCATGAGCCCCCAGATGGAAACAGTGGGACAGAGGTCCCCACCCATGGCCGCAAAGGTGGCTGTGCTGGGGGCTGTCTAGGAGGGGCAGGCTCACCCTCTAAATGTGACACTCTGCCCTCGAGCTGGTGTATCTGGCCTCAAACCCCTTCCTGAGCCCCTTATGCACCATGTCCAGGACTGTACGACAGCGGACAAGTTCCTGTTTGGATCTGCTCCCAGTGGGGACAAGCCCCATCCTCAGTGGTGGTTCCACCAGAAGGTGGTGCAGAGCCAACAGAGGTGGAAGTCCAAGGCTGGGCCCCAGATGTGCTGGTGCCTGGTGCCATGGCCAGCTGAAGTGGGACAGGAGGTTCCACTGGGACCTCCAATCCCATACAGCCTATGGTGTTGCAGTTTAAACACGAATATGGCTTAGTAATAGTCAACAGCATTCAGGATTACTTATAATCGCATGCATAGATATGACCATCAACCCAACACAACAGATGGCATACATATGCAGAGGGAGTACAATACATGCATATATACTACATGACATCTGTGCAAAGTGTAGAAGACTTGTGACTGCAGCTATCAGGCCTCAGAAATACCTCACTAAAGGAATCACAGGCCTAAAGCAGATGCCCTACGCTGACCGCCTTAAAAAACTCCAGCTATACTCTGTCGCATATCGTCTACTCAGAGGCGATCTCTGCTTAACATACAAGGCCATGTCAAACCCAGAGCTGTTGGACATGCTACACTTAAAGAAATCCCAATCCCTCAGAGCTACACGCTCCAGGGATCTAAACCTTGTCATCACAATAAACAAAACATGCTGGAGGGATAGGTTCCTGACCCAGAGACTCCCCGGACTCTGGAATAGATTGCCCATACATGTCAAGCAGAGTGCCTCTTTGGACCTCTTCAAGAGGAACCTTGACGATTGGATGGGAGAAAGGAAATTCACCCCAGGGATCACGTCAGTCGCCCTGCTAGACAGGGGTCCAGGAAAGTAAATAATGTGGGAAGAAATAGCCAGGGAATTGTTATGGCTAGGCTTGTATAGGCCCTAGGGCTGATAGCCTAGTACCAACCTATGAACCTATGAGCTATGAACAGTGGCCCATTATTGGCATGTCACTGTGAGAACCTCAGACAGTGACTGTCATACCACTGTTTCATATGACATGTCCAATCAGGGATGTGATGACAGTAACTCTCATCACTATCACCATGTACTGACTGCAATCCTCACACTGTGCTTCTGCAGTTCACAGATGTGTGTTCAGAAGAAACAAATGGTTCCACACACTGACCAGTCCACAGATGGCCCTACAGATGGGGGTTCCCTCATAAACAGAGCACTGTGTTGTCAGTTTTAAAACATGCATAATAGCTATTGCCAAACACAACTTGTTAAACTGGCAGTAGTCTCAATGAAGCATAGCTACACTTACATGCTGTAGTCATGTCTGGCATATCACCCTCCTGTCTTTAGGCTATTTTCCACTATTTTTGTTGTTTGAGGAATATTCAGATATCATCTGTGATGCTGTTTACCAAACACCAGATCCAGGTTCCACTCACAGCGACTGTCATGGGAAAACACCAACATGATGTTCCTAGATAGTGTACTGTGTTTCCATGGAAGTGGCTATGGGAACATCACCACAACTGTTCCACATGCAATCAGCTAGAGGAGGACTGCAATAGGTGCAGAGGCCATCACCTGATCATGACCATCAATTACAAAACACAAGCTGCTACTGAGATGGTGTACAACTCCACATCCACCAGAGAGTGTGTGGGAGGGACAGACAGAGGCAAAGTACATCGGAGAAGGGCTTGGAGACTAAAACCTAAGCATCGTCTGAGACACACCTACCAGTACAGGGGTTTAAACCCCTGACTGACTAGCCATTACTATTACAGGTGCATGCAGTTACTCCATGTTCCAAATAGATGACATGTTGGTGTGCTGCAAGAACATATGTGTGTGCTGGTGAGCGACATCTGCAGAGATATAGTAGACATACATTAGGTGTAGCACACATGGCTGTCCATATGAACAGATGTCATTGTCAACACAACCACACTCTCTAAGGGACTCAGACACATTACCACACTTTGCCAGGCTCACAAATACACTTCCTAACTACTTAGTTTGCCACACTACAGTAATGCACAGGTACTACATGCATCACAGGGGATATCCTGAGGTTCTATGGGCTAGGGCATGTGAACGTGTCTGACATCAGTCGGTATGCCAATGGGAGTTATACTGGGTGTGACTGTGGTTGGGAGCATCATACCCCACACTCAGACACAAGGTGCCAGTACTGACATGCATGTGTGCATTGCTTCATGGGTGTGTAGTGGTTTGTTGTGCAAGATGGCTGTACAAGGCTGGTTGAGGGGTATTCCTTGGCATCACGCCACGAGACAATGGTGTGCAGTGTAGTGTCTGCAATGTCCCACACAGATGGGTATTGTATGAACTGTCCTGTCATCCTGGTTACAATTGTGTATGGCCTTTGCTTTGCAATGCATGCCATGTCTGTATTTGATAGTCCTTGACATGGACATTGCTTGGGATGTGCACGTCCCACAATAATGTACAGTGACATATACAAGTGTACCTGGTTTGGCTGGCACATGTTGTGTACACAGACTGTTATCAGATATGCCAGTACTGGCCTGGTGTGGCAGGACATGCTAATAGACAGCAGGTTGACCCTGCACCTGCACTGATAGCATGATACAGGTATTCCTTGGTGTCAGTGGCATCTGTCCATGCAGGGCATGTGTGTAAGGCATTGTATCGCCTTTGTGGAACGCATTTGATGGCACCACATATGTTGCAGGCATCCAGTGGGGAACATAGTGAAGGCACATTGTCCGCAATTGTGTGCCTATTGTACTGCTGGACAGGGTGCCATGCCCTCTGCAGCCTACTGCAATCACACCATGCCTACTATCTGTCATCAATGTGCAGGGTACTAGCAACATAGCAGGATATTCTAGGTAAGTGTGTTTGTGTATGACACATGGGTTCAGAATGTATTCCAGGTAATAGTAGGGTTGCATACTTTGTTCACCTAGGCCTTTTGCCAGATGTAGAGGTATGGCTTGCCAACACAGTCCCTTGGCTGATTGATATCTGTACTCCTCGTGAGGTGGACATTGTGACATATAATACGGACACCATATAGGAAAACTACAAAAATCACTCCCCAACATGTCCAGTGGTTAGACACTCACAGACACCTCTACACATGCACTATCAGTCACACACACACCTGTCATGTCTTAGAATAGAAACCCTACCTACTTAGTTTAGCACACTATACCAATATGCAGTTACAGCACACACTACGGAGATTACTGGGTTACAGCTGTCCCAGAGGTGTATTTCTAGGTGGGTGACATCAGCAGGATTGCCAAAGGTGAGTATGTGAATTGTAAAGAGTGTGCATATTCTAAAAAGCATTGCTTCTTTCTGAGGCAGACACACACAGTGGGTTTGTCTTGGAATAGAACCCCTATCTAACTAGCATTTCACACTACAGCATTACACAGTTAGAGCACATGCTACGGAGATTACTGAGTTACAGCAGTCCCAGAGGTGTATTTCTAGGTGGGTGACATCAGCAGGATTGCCTAAGGTGAGTATGCGAATTGTAAAGAGTGTGCATACTCTAAAAAACATTGTTTCCTTCTCAGGCAAACAAACAGACACACACACAGTTGTCCTGAATGGGATTAGAGCACCTACAAAACTAGTTTAATACACTACAACATTACGCAGTTACAGCACGCACCACAGAGATTACTGAGTTATGGAAGTCCCAGAGGTGTATTCGTAGGTGGGTGACATCAGCATGATTGCCAAAGAAGGGCATTTCAAGTGTACTGCGAGTTGTACATGTCTGTTACTTGTGTGTACCCGCTGCTTACTGTCACAAAAACACATTTACACCCGCTTATAACTGTCTTATTCAGTCCTAATTGACAGTATCAACAAGGCTTGCAGGTTTTGAACCCTGGACCATGCATACTGAGGTCACTGAACTTACCACTAAGCCATCTAGGCTGCATACATGTTTCATGGATATTATAATGCACATCTCACTACAGGTATTCCACAGTACTGAAAACAAATGGGACAATCACTTTGTGTACATATGTACAGTACCCTTGAATGTACTGTACTCTGTGAAACAACAAAGACAAGTCTACATCTGTACAAATGTCATAACTACATATATATATATATATATATATATATATATATATATATATATATATATATATATATATATATATATATATATATATATATATATATATATATACACACCTACGGGATGTGTATACACACACACACACACACATATATATATATATATATATACACACATATGCACAGACACAGCTATAGCTATATATATATATATATATATATATATATATATATATATATATATATATATATATATACACATGTCTGAACACCCTTTGTGACATGGAAGGGTTCCGAAGGAACTGATGTGTACACAAAACAGAGGCATCTCTTGTTTTATAACATTTAAATCTTAATCAGTTCACCAGAGAAGGGATGGTTGTTGTGTATGTGGAGTTTGGGGTGGGGAATGATGGCTAATGTAATCTACCCCGGGGATTGTGGAGTTAGGGTGGGGGAATGATGGGGGTATGGACTTACAACCCGGTGACCACTTTTGTGTCACTGCTCGACAGTGGCACAGGAAAATAACATACCCAACTGTAGTCGCTCTTGACTGTGTAGTCTTTACCATTCCTAACTATGTAATACTTTGTAGACACCAATCACCACAGATGGCTATCATGGCGTGCAGCATGTTAGAAGACATTACACATGTGTATGCCTGGCTACAGGGTAGTCACACACACAAACACGCACACACATGCCAGTATTGTGCATACATGTCTTGCCTATGTAAAGGTGTCTAGTACAGTGGTATGCAGTTGGGGAATGTGCCACAGAACACATACAATTACACTTACTCTGATTCCACTTCTGAGCTGGGTGACATCACAGGACTGATTACTTGCAGTGAGGAGGGGGGAGGGGGGGAAAGAGGTTTAGCAGTTGACAAGGATAAAGGCCAGTGCAAAGGGTGGTATCTCTTTGGAATGCAACAAAACCAACTGTCATGACAGGATGCAGACACATACACACAACCATTTGCTGACACACACACAAACAGTTGCCAGTGGTGGTATCAGAACTCCTGCCTATCTACAGATCACTATTACAGTACTACACAGTTACGAGATGCACCACAAAGATTACACAGTCTGAGGCAGTCAGAATGCCCTTCTAAGATTGAGGATAACAACAGGGATACTGACAGTCACGATGTACATAGCTGTAAACCTGTGTGTTTAAAATAGGTGTCCATTACAACTTGTATGCACAAACAAGACACATCATCTGTAGGTAGTACATAGGTAGGCCTGAGAGGTATAGTTCTAGCACAACAAGAACCTGAACTAGAGTATGACCATCTGTGGAATGGACAACTACTATCACTATACAGGGTTACAGTGGTCATGCTCATACACATAGAATCACAGAACTTGTTTGAATGCATTGATTCCAATTACACAAGGTGACAGTGGGCATGTTCATACACTTAGTAATAAAGGGCTTGTTTGGATGCACTGACTCAAATTACACAAGGTGGCAGTGGGTACGCTCATACACTTAGTAGCACAGGGCTGTTTGGGATGCACTCTGATTCTAACCACAGAAGGCCACAGTGTGCATGCTCATACACTTACATGTACAGAACATGTTGTAATGGACTCCAATTGTAAACACACAGGTTTACAGCTATGTACATCTTACCTGTCAGTATATGTGCACATCATACTGGTTTACTACCAGATACCTGTATGTGGCCCGTAAATTATATATTGGTGTCTGTGCTGTGTGATACACATGCATACATGTACATAAAGTACTGACATATATATGTTAAGTATACACAATCATGCATGTGTGGACGTGACAAACAATAGGTTAACTGGGACCCACAGGTGGATGCTACCTACAGCATGTGTCACACACCTTGCTACCCTGAAAGGCATACATTGATAGCAGGTTGTGGGCATTAGCATTATACTTGGAACAGTGGCATGTGCAAGCATAATGTGTGAGCCACATTATGTAATGGTACTGAGGTGCAGGTGTCAAGATGACCTCTTCCGGCTGTGTTAGTAGTCATTATTAGCAGGACTGCTACACTAAGTATATCTCACATTGGTTATATACACAATGTCTGCTGCTGTCGGACAACTTACATGTGGCATTTGCTACCAAGCACATTACTGCCACTCGCAGTGATGTCATGGTACGAGTGGCAACTGCTAGACCAGAACAATGAGCCAATGTCCTGCTGTTATTATGAGATTGTCCAGTGTCTGTCATTCCAGACTGTCATGACTGAATGACAAGCCTTCGACACAGAGTACATGCATCCATGTTTCAAGTGAGTGTGCATAATACCTAGGTCATATTTACCCATACAGTCGCATTCCAAGGCAAATGTCCCATGCACAGAAGTAACACCCTGACACCTACAAGACAATTGTATTGGATGCTTATGCTAACCAATGCTAGATGTGTGGCTTTTGTAATCCATTTGCTCAATGTAGAACCTACAATGGGGAATACTGACATCTGTGCAGTGAGGAACACCTGGCTGAAGGCCCTGTAGTGCACAATTGCACTACCACCATATAACTCAGATCCTGACATGTGGGCCATAACACTGGTATGGACCATTCCAGGTGGTGGTGTTCACATATTCATAAAGGCTACTCACATGTAAAGACCACTACTCCGACATAACCTCATCACAGATGAGTCAGGTACAGGTGACAATGGCAAATGCTGCATTCTCGTTTGTATCCTCATATACATCCACCACCTTGTCCCCAGACTACCAATACACATCCATATGTGATATGACATAGTATGGTAGACCACCCGATAACCTTTGATTGGTCGTCTGTACCTAGGCCTACATCAACTGTGTAAAGTACCCATGTACAGACACAGCTGCATAATGTGTTATGCAATGCAATAATACCACTGTCTGTAACCAGCTCAGTTGTACACATACCAGGGTCCCTCAGATGTTGCCAGCATTAACACAGTCGACTGTTGCTGTACACCAGTAAACAACACCCTCATGGTTGGATATGACTAACTGTACCTGCCCTGGATATGTACATCCCACACTCATACAACATAAATGACATTACCATAGCTTTTGTTATCTTTTCTACATACAGGTGGCTACAGTCATTGCACACATGCACATGACAGATAGCATGCTAACAGTGCATAAGGTGTGATATCTATCTTAACAGATGTAATATTCCCTCTCTACTGGTCACCCATGACACCTATCATATCATACAACAACTCATGTGGCATGTATGTCATTAGACATGTCCAGCTAATGCAATGCCTACAAACATACCCAAATAACAGGATCATAGGACCTACATAAGGCCTGTATTGACAGACTCAGGGAAATCCAGCTCTGCTCTATGTTCCTGAGTAGTCACAGGTGATATGTTCATGACATGTACAGCCATGTGTGCTCACAGCTCCTACATATACCCCGTGTCAACAATTGCAAGCCATGCATGCTGTGTGCTGTCTGGACACTAGCCTTAGTACCACAATAGCCAGTACATGCTGGGGTGAGATGATTACAAGCCACAGACCTCACACATGCTTGAATGAGTGTACTGCCTAGCTCTAACAGAGCACATTGCTGGCAGTCTTCCAGTAAACATGAGGTGTGTGTGGCAACTATGATGTGCTCACTGTTGACCATTACAGTGCCCTGGCTTCACCATGATACTGTCAAGTAACAGTTTGTAGGAGCATGACATGGAATAATGCTGTGTGTGTCTTGCTTATATGTGCTGTTGTCATATATGTACACTTGGCTACTCGGTGAAGGTGGTTGTGTCCTACCAGTACATGAATACAACATCCATTATGGTGTAATGCTCGGCTATGTTTCACACATGGCATGGGGAATGTGTGGAATGTATCCTCTTGACCTGCTAGTCCACTTACTGATGTAGACAGCATATGTGTACATGTATTGATGTTTGTTTAGATTCCAGTGCTTATACAGTGTCTGATGTTTCAAGGTGACTGTTGTCTTAGTACGTCATGCTGTTACAATACAGCCTCAACATTGCCAACTGTATATGGTGATATGCTCAATGTACAGTAAGCTGTACATGAGGTATGGACAGATGTTTGCACATGACTACTAAGTGGTGGGGCTACTTTGCAGATGAATGATTACTGAGGACAGCTCACTGGTGTGTTACAACCATTCCTATAATAACCTGTGTAACTGCTAAGGTCTGGTTGTGTTAATTGAAGTGGAAGACAGACAAAGTAGAATGCAGTAAGGGTGACACTGAAGGCAAACCTCTTGAAACCTGTAACAGTAATATCTCCCCTGTGCATATATTGTGCATATATGAGCACAGTTGGCAAAGGAAACAGTCAGTACACTTTGTAGCGAATGCAATAGTGCTGTACTTCTGTAATACTTGTCATGAGATAGGCAGGTGTTTGATTCACAGTACTGGCGTGTGTGTGTGTGTGTGTGTGTGTGTGTGTGTGTGTGTGTGTGTGTGTGTGTGTGTGTGTCCATATATGTCATGTATGGTTGGGAATACATCCCACATGTTTTTTCACTCTCCTGAACACTGTTGATGACATCAGTACAGAGTGAAGTGTAGAAAGAAAGGCATAGGCAGGTGGTTGAACCTCACACATGCCAAGTGTCTGTATGTGTGTGACATAGGTGTATATCTTTGTGAATGCCACAGTGTGTGTGTGTGTGTGTGTGTGTGTGTGTGTGTGTGTGTGTGTGTGTGTGTGTGTGTGTATTGCTGTCCAGTCCCTGGAGGGAGGCTGTATTTTACCATAGTGAAATATTAATACCTCCTCCCCCCCCATCCACTCAATGCAATCTAGTATCCCTGTTGATAGCATCAATCTTAGACGGGCATTCTAACCGCCTGTTAACATGTACACCCTGGGGTGTGACTTGTTGTTACATAGCCTACTGATGAACCCCCCTCCCCACATACACTCACTGCACTGTAGTATCCCTGTCGATGTCTTCGATCTTAGGCCATTCCGACTACCTGTACATGCATAATCTCTGTGGAGCGTCTTGTAATTGCACAGTACTATAATGATGATTTGCACATAGGCAGGGGTTCTCATCTGAACACTGGCAACTGTGTGTATGTGTGTCAGAGTGTGTGTTACTGTGTCTGTGAATCCCTGAGTGTGTGGGTGTGTCTGTGTTTGCATCCTGTCATAACAGCGGGTATTATTGCTTTCCATTGAGAAGCCACTATCTCCACTGGCCTTTACCTTTGTCATCCACTATACCACTCTTTTACCTCCACCCCGCTCCAGGTAACTATACCTGTGATGTCACCCACTATGGATGTGATGGCTCTGAACAAAGTAGCTTACTACACAGCTATCATGCTTTTGGATCATTAGAACAGTAAACATAATTGAAACATGGGAGATTATAACTGTGATGTGGAAGCTATAAAGTGCATGTAGGTATTGTCATACAGACCTGTGAGTAGTCAACATATACATATGGGACACTAACTGCAAGCACTGACATCCCCGGCACATGCAACTACACCTGAAAGAGGAAGGCAGAACATAAAGATCAACATGCTGTTAGTGTTGTTACACATAATACATACTGTCAAATGTACCAAATGCATTCTAAAACTGTAATACATGGTATGTCTGCTGCCTGTCAACACTACTCAACAATATTAATCTACAATTGTCTACCTAGTATGTTCACACTGTGCATTAGACCATATGAGCATGTTCCTGCACCAATGGTGTGGATTACAGGGATGCAACACAGGCATCATCATATGCACAGGGTGATAATGTTTGCCAGAGGCCTAGGCTGCGCCATTGGATGACATCATGTGTGTGTGTGTGTGTGTGTGTGTGTGTGTTAGGGCCTATGATATCATTGGGTGTGTGCGGATGTTATGCATGTGTGTGTTGAGGTGCCCTACATTTGTTTCTGGTGTGTGTATGCATGCACACAGGTCTGGCATGTGGCTGGCCTACACAGCAGTATTATTGACAGCTGCAGACTGTACAAGGCAGGTTTCACAGTCCAGCCACAGCCACTTGACCTGTGCCTGCCAGGGGTTGCACGGGCACTATCAAGCAGAGGTCCATATTGGATACTGTCTGATGACACATGTCCACTGGAATTGTGTCCCTGTTGGGACCATTCAGGACCATGTGCACATGGCCTGCTGTGTCCTGGTGTGGACTGCACAGCACCAGCTGCACTGCTGCTGCTACCACCACTATGGGAGTGGGCATGTGCAGTAGCATGATCATGTAGACCTTCAGCAGGTGATGTAACTGACCTACGTCCATGTGCCCAATGCCTTACTCCTACCAGATGTTCCAGCACAGACATTCCACGCTCGAGGATTGACATGCCATGGTCAAGGACTCTCACCATGTCACCCAATCGTCTATCCAAAACATCTGCAAGATAATTGTGAGTATTTGCAATTGCCCATATGTTGTCAGTTAATGAACAGACAGCAGACCTCTGAAGCCTCAGATCTTCTCTGTTGTGCCATTCAGCACATGCCTGTGCCTCCATTACTGCCCAAACCATGCGTCTGGTGACTCCAACTAATGTGCTTTGTTTCGCAGGGGCATGTTGACCAGTGGTCCTCCTACAAGCAGCACTGGGCACATGCTTGTGTGGGACATCACCAGTCAGTTGACTGGGATCATGGTGTGCAGGCACACCTTCCATAGTCTCAACACTTCCCTGTTCCATGCTACCACCCACCAATTGTCCTTCCTCTATGGCCAGTGGTGATGGGGTATGTGTAGGCAGGGGAACTGTGTGCAAGGATGAGGGGGGTAAAGGTGTAATGGCAACCAATGGCACAGATTCAGCTCCTGACAACCCTGCCTGTGCCTCAATCATACTTTCATTATCACTGCTAGAGTCTGTGGGAGCACTAACATCAGGTGAACTGCAGGAGGGCAACGCACCTACATCAACACCTGTGAGGGGAAGACAAGAACTGTGCATTACAAGTTATACCACACAGATACACACAGACACACACAATGGCACCCAATGGCATGCAACATGCAGGTGATATGGCAGATGGCATTCATCTTAGACAATTATACTGCTAGTTATCATACATCCCTGAGTTGTACACAACAGCATGCATGTGTTATAGCAGATGGCATGCACCTTACACAATTATAGTGGTGGTTAGCATATATGCCTGTATTGCACCATTTGTGTTAGTAGCTTATGCCCCATACCTGCAACACAATGCATGCACTATGCACCGTTGCACTGCACTGCCATGGTGTGTGCAACATACCACATGTTAACAGACCATCGCTGACCTTTGTACATCTGCCACTGATGCTTTGTGTTGGCCACTGCCCCTATGTGTGAGGACATGAGCAGAAGGGTATGTCGACTGAATACTATGTTTGCCTGAGCCCTAGCTTGCATATCTCCCCCAAAGCAGTGCATGTCTGTTTAACATTATTCCACCTACCCCTGAGCTGAGTCTACAGACATTGTGCATGTGGCTGTACACACGTTTGACATTGCTGTCTCTACTTTGCAATGGTGCCACAGACTAGCACAGGTTTACAGTATACCAGCCTGATGTGTGGCGTATGACCTTGCCAATCATATGTAGTATAACATGTCTTCTGCTGACGTGTTGAATGACATGCATACATGTGTAACACAATGGTGTCCTTTCCAATCTACAGTACAGTAATGGTATCCTAGTGCAGGGACGTGTTATACTAACATGGGCCTTCAGCTGATGCAATGTTGTCTGTCTGCCTACAAATATGCAGTGACATACTGCACATTGAGCTGATGTGTATAGCCATTGCAAGGCATCATGTGGCTTCACTGTTGCTATACAGTGTGAGTTACTGACACAGTTCATAGCCATGACTGTGTTCACATACAGTACATATATAATGTGGACTGTGACCCACCCTAATGTGGAATGTGTGACACAGGTCACATAAGGGTATACGGATGACACACCTGCACATCTGCAACCATATTACTGATGCCTGGCAACTATGCCCACATATGGCTAACTTAGCAATACTCTATGTTCCACATGCCATCTGTGTACCTCACACACATGAGGAGCAGGCATGGCAGTGATGTCTGACACCAGCAAGGTGAATGTACTGTATCTGTGGCCTGATGTGGTTGTATGTGTATGTTTTGCAACACATGTATGTATTTGGATACTGTATAGGTGAATGCTTTCATGTTGTGACACACTCAAGATGTTCAAGACATGTTATGTGGTGGTTTCATGTTATGCCTACACAAGCTGTGCACAGGCCTGTATGATGTTTAGTGTTTCACATCTGCAATATCACCATTACACAAAGGCCATAGTTGTATTGTGTCAAGCCAATGTACAACAGGGTGTACACACATGTACATCACTTCTACTCTGTGTTGCTGCATGTCTCTGGCCATCCTCCATGGCCATGTGTACACATGTTCTGTCCAATGGTTGTGATGGCCATCTATTTCACATGTCAGTGTTATCCCATATGACATACACCCATAGATGTCATATGCTCCACTGAGGACAGGGTTATGTAGACAAAGGGTGGTATGTATGGGATGTGAGATATCATGTTTTGCAGGATAGTTGAGCAGTGTTGCAGTCAGCCCACTACATGTCAGATAGCACATGACATTGTGTGACATTCATAGCAATGGTATAATCCACAAGGGTGTATCCTGTTGGCCAGTCATACTCCAGCTCCAACACATTTAGAGCGTGTGCACACATATGCTCTCTGTATAGTACTATTTGTATTCCCAACATGTGTAATGCTGATATGTAGTACCTGTCCCTACAGTGAAACACACCTCCACCATTGTATTCACAGTTGTCCACACATCTAGCAAAGACAGTTTGGAAGGTTTATTGTAGGTGTTTCATATAGTCTTCAATTGTTTCACATGGGTAACCACTGTGATGCATTGCATAACCACTGTGATGCATTGCAGGTCTGACCAGTGTCTATTAACAAGACCACCATACATTATGTGTACGTGTGTTATGGCAGATAGCATGCAATTAATATGATCTGTGCATTATCAAGCCTGGTAAATAATAACAATCTCACCTGACATAGGCTGCTGTCACTGCAAAATGCCAGAGGTACCTAAACAAGAGTGTGACAGCAGTAAGATCATTATCCACACCTGTGTGATAGCTACAAGGTGCAATGTCCATGTTAGCACATAAGCCAGTACAATACACTAGCCTATGGAATTTGCACATCTGTGGATACATAGAGTAGCAGACTATAGTATGTGGCATGTATGCATACATGCCTTGCATATGATGTTACATTACATATTGTACAGTAACACATGTGTAACTATGTGAAATATAGTTGTGTTATATGTGCAGTACTGACTTACCAGGCAACTCCAGGCTCGGTGGTTGAGACACCCACCTCCACAATACCAGCTAAAGCTTGTGGATGGAGGTCTGCAGGTGTCCCCAGGTTGGCCAGTAGCTCCTCGGTACTTGAGTGGGGGCTGGGTGAGTGCCCCCCCACCTGTTGCACCTTGTTCCCTGGCGATTGCATTAGCATGCTGCTTCGCCCATCTTATGAGGTCAGTGCAGTATCGGCACACCTGCTCTAGGTGCGATTGTGACCACCAACATCATTTACCCTCCTGCGGAGTTCCTCCCACAGGGCATCCTGCTGCTGTGCATCCAGTGGCACATGGCTGAAGAGTGTTAAATGGTTGTTGAGGAGGTATGGGGTGAGGACCTCATCCTCCAAGCGGGTTTATGCTGGCAGCCTGCTACCTGGCATACCTGGAAGACATAATGATGGAGACAGGTCACAGTAACTCACAGAGAAGTACAGAAGTACAGCTGAACATACATGTGTATCACATTTATTAAGATTACAAATAAGTCTTTGCAAATCTACATGACACTAACACCACTGGCATGTTTAAGTCACACACATTTGACACTTACTGGTGATGTGATGTTATCACCATATATGTGTGTGTCATGTGATGACATTGCTCATACTCCATGTAGATGTTGTCTTGATGTGGGCATGTCTTTTTGCCTGTACTGGTGTCTTTACCTATCAGCACATGCCTGGATGTGTTCACATTAATGCAATTGACCTTAATACTGTGTGTATGTCACATATATAGTCATACATAGCCTTTAGGGATGTGACCTGTGACCCTGCAGACTTGCTCACAGAATGTTTTACATGTATGTGTTTTGCCATTTACATCTACATGGCACTATACAGCTGTGTAGCATCCTGCCATGTATTGCCTGTGTTGCACATGTGAAGCACATGGGACAATAGCTAGCCTGATGGTATTTGCAGGGTTGGATATCAACTGTAGCATTTATGGTCATAGTGAACTTGTAGGCTATATGCCCTGGGCCATTTATGAACCTAGGCAGACAGGTTACCTTGCTATAGGCAACAGACAGGTAAGTTTCAGTGGCCAGTTCAAGCAGTGCCACAGAACTGATCCACAGGGTTACTGATATATTTGGCATGCGGTCATCACACCATGTCACAGAGAGGGGCGATGTGCAGCTTCACTGGACAGGGATGCATAGTATGGCAAGAGTATGTAAAGTGTATGGGACAGAGATCTGTCAGGCATGTTATAATCCTTGTACTAGACAGGTGGATGTCCATGAAGTATGTGTTTATTTGGGATCAGTATGTGTTAAGTGTAGCATGTCCAACATCTCTGGGTTGGACATGGCTTTATTCAGGGTAGGCTGCATGCTACATAGTGGATCTAGGGATTTGGGAAGGGCAGTGTAGGCCATCTACACATGGGCAATAACCCTTAAAGGAAATATGTGAACTATTGTGGGTCACATGAGTGTTAAGTATGGCTGAACAATTCTCTATATTCGTGGATGGCACCCTGTCATGATTAGAGGTGCCACATACGACTACCTGAGTGGTGTGGTGAAGTAACTATCAAAGGAAAGACTACTGTCCAGCTGCATCCTATACACACACAGTTGCCATTATGTTGACCGCTGCCTAGGTGGTAGTTCATGGGTACAGGGTTTTTAACATAGGGGAAGACAGTGCAATACTTAGCTGGCAGATTGTGGCCATACATCACACACCACACATCTGACACACAAAGGCCCTTCTGTATGTTGAATGCAGCACACATTGAGTCAGCTATTGCTCCTAGTTCATAGTCATTTGCAAACATCAATAGGCAGATGCCTTCTGTGTTAGTCTGTGTGGTATAGATAAAGAGGGGGAGTATCAGGAATGAACCCTGTAGTACTGTGGCTGCCACTGGTTTGATGTGTGTGTATTAGTCAGACACCTTCTGTAGTGTTGGTTCTGCCAGCAGTCCAGTTGCCAACCACACCTGTGACATAGAAATATACACCAAGTTTACTGAGTGTAGCTGGAACACATTATGGGCGATGGTGTCCTAAGACCTGGCAAGGTCATGATATGCTGTGTGAATCAACCTTACTGTCATCTACATCTGTACTGAGTACATCAAATACGTTGATCATGGTTCATGGCCTTACAGACCAGACTCAGCAGGGTAGTAGTGCACTATTTCCCATTATTAATGGTGTCTCCCCCTTTGTGGGGTGTGATAATTGTTGATGTGCACCATTCGTTGTGTACACAGCCTGACATGGAGCTATGATTGAACATGATGTGTATGTGGAGAGCTGATTGTTCTTACATTTGTGTAGGATACACCCTGGGATGTTGACAGGTCCCATGAAAGCTGTATGTGTGGCTTTAGAGAGTGCAGCCTGTACCTGCATAGTTGTTATTACAGGGGCTATGTCGTGTACATGAATATATAACTATGTGTACCTGTTGGTGGGGAGGTGGGAGTGGGTTTAGGTTCTCCAAGACCCTATCTGGATGAACAGGTGCTATTTCTGTAGGTGCAGTACTTCCCATGCCACAGTGCTGTGCAGCACAGCAGGTCTTGTCACTGCCATTACAATTAATTAAGTTAAAACAACTAAAACCATATCTCAATAATCACTGGCTATGCACCTGTACTAACCCTGACTAATCCCCCCCACTCACTCTTCTCACCCTTCCTTCATTTACTACCTATTACAAATTAACAACATATCCTATAGTACACAAATTTTATGTATATAAGTAAAAGTTATCTCTGTACCTTAAAGAACTGGATTTCTATTCTACAGTATTTGTTAAAACTCTTGTATTATCTTATAATTTTTTGATTTTTTTTACAACACTGTATAACTTCTATTCTTTTAGCATCTATTTACTCTGTACAAATACATGGAGTTTTTCTCCCCGGGCCTCTACTGAAAATGGACATGCATCCAGTTAGACTAGCTCAGTCAACAAATGTAAAATGTAAATGTAGTATACTTTAACCTACTTAGTATACTACCCTTCTAAGACCTGTTTCTATTAAGAGTAGGTTATAACTGAAAAAAAAAAAAACTTTTAATTCTTCTATTTTTTATATTCGTTTAAGAATTTCTTTAGCTTAACATGTTATGCTAAATTTATTGCTGTATAAAACTGCTTTTATTGTATAATTATTGCTGTATAAAACCGTTTTGATGTTACTCTCTATTAAATTGTATGTTTTTTCCTTGGAGCTTTTCTCCCCGGGCCTCTACTGAAAATGGACATATATCCAGTTAGACTAGCCCGGTCAACGAATGTAAAATAAAATAAAAAAAATAAATAATAAATAATGGCACAGATATAGAATGCTCTGTGGTTGGCTTCATAATATGTGGCTGATTAGTTTCACAGTAGCTTTGTGTGGTTTTATATGGTGTATCTACATGTTACTGAGGTTGACCATGGATCACCTACACTCATGTGTGTTTACTCTTGCAACAGTTACTACCTTCTGTGGTACAGTTTAAAGCATGGTATCACCAGTTTACCTTCTTGTTTGTGTTTGGTTGAATCTTGGTTCTGTTTCAATAGCACAAGCACTGTACGTATGTGACTGCTTAAGGTTCATTTTTATAGGATTCAGCATTTGCACATGCATTGCCCATCTGCATGGGTGCCATGACAGTCACCACTTTGCTCTTAGGAAGCATAACATTGGCTTTGGAGACTGACTATGTGTAGCATACTGTTAGCCCTGTTTGTGTGACTACTGTGATCCAGGTCATTGGGGTTGATAGAATCCAACGTGCATTGAGTGCAGGTGTTGGTACATGAGGAGTCTTCTCAGTTCATAATGGATTAGTTGAGAGTAGCCATTATTATGATTTTCTGTCTCAAACCTAATCTTCCCCATTACGGCACATTATGACAGTTGAGAAATCTGTGGCATGGAGGGTGATCTGTCACAAGGTGCAATTTGAATTCCACTTTGGCACAAAGGTAGTTGCTCAGCATAATGTATCTGAAGTTATGCAAGTGCAACTAGCGTGGGGGTGTACATATCCTTTAGGAATATGGACACACCTGTGGCCCATGTGTTCCAATAAAGGATAATGGACAAGAGGTGAGGTATGTGTTATAACATGGTCATGCAGCTGTGCTCTCTGGAGCATTGAAACATGTCTCAGCCACTGCACAGATATGTTCTCCATGTTAGGGATTGACATATGTGAGTCCATATAGTGTTTCTGACATGTATCATTGTGTAGTGAGACCCACAGTTTATTGCTTGGCTGTCCCTATAACAGCAGTGGACCTTCACTTGAACTGTGCATGATGAAGGCACTATAGGGGAAGCATGAGCCCTAGGCAGTATCTGGGGTGACAGGTGCTGGCCCTGTTTGGCAAAGCATCATGGTCTGTCAACCATGTTATCCCAGGCAGACAGATACTGGATACCCTTTGACTTGCACCACTACATGAGACAATTGTGGAATACAATCCTTTTGTCCCTGTACTGCAGTATCATTCTGGCCAATGGCAGAATGCTACCCGAGCCTTGGGACCTACCTGCATGGGCTACAAGACCTGACAGTTTCTACATGTGTTTCCATGCAGTCCAGGCTACTGCCTCACAGGTCCTGCACAACAACATGGAATATGCCAGAGCCATGTGTATAGTTCAAAAGGTGGTCTGAGTGTATGGGTATGAGGCTAATCATGGCAGACAGGCAGCTGACAGTATGTATGCCCTCGTATATGTTGGTGTGTAACATAGTGCTAGAGTTTGCATTCACAAATGAGTACTGTTGGGCATGTTTCCGGCCACGTGTTCTGAGGTGTGGCACAATTATGCAAACTATGTCATACAGTTTGTGTATTTCATTGTCTGTCTCTTCCAGCTTGGGAGGTCACTTGTTTGGCCAGATACTTAGAAGCATCTGTGACTGTGTGTGATTTCTGGTAGTGTGTGGGAGTCCTTACTGTGTTCTGGTAAGGGTATGTGTTGGTTGTGATGATGAGATGCATGTGTTAACCTACACCTCATGACTGTCCAGTCCAGTCATGGCTGTAGACTGGACTGCCTCCCAGCTTACCCCTGTAACTGCATCCCAGGCAATGTGTGGGGTATGGTGTTAGGTGGGTTTGGCAGTGTACATGGCATAGAGATTACATTCCCCCAGGATGGCCACATACACAAAGCTGACATTAGTAAACACCAGTAGCTGACTAGTTGACATGCCTGTATGAGCATTCAGTACTACACGTACCAAGTACTGTATTTAGTTTACTTATTGTTTATGAAGATGTTTTAGACAGTGATGCTCACATGTAAATATTTGTGTTATGGATGTGACAACACTGGCTATTATGGAAACATTGTAACTACCTTTAGCAGCAATCCTCCTCTGAGGAGCACATCACATCCTGATAGTTGATTACAGATGATGCAAGTGTCTACAGGTCTGTTTCCTTCTCTGGGTATATACTCACATATCCACCAGGACCATGAGCTCTTTTGGGCACAGACACCCACTCACCAAACAGAGTCATGTATCAATAGACTCTGATGCCACTATCAACATGATCAGGATATAATCAGATAGTGTAAGCCATCACCTATGAAGCGGCTATTACGCATGGGCAGCAGTCTCCTACATCTTACACTCCTACTGCAGATGTTACACTGGAGTTAAAGATGATATGCAGCCTGTTTCATTACCAATACTGTGCACTACCTTACATACAGTATGTGCAAGCGGCTGTTAGGTTGACAATGAGAGGTTAGGCTACACAAACCTGGTAGTTCAACCAGTGTGTCTCTACTCTCAGTATCCATTCTATGTAGGTGTGCACATAGCCATTTGGCCCAGCCCTGTAACAAGGGTCGCTACACATTTGCATAACATATACACATGCACAGCTGTTATTGATTGCAAACGATACTAGAGAGGTGGATATTACATGTGTTAGGTGCATGGATAGTTACCTACCTCTTCCAAGTTTCTTTGCTATCATGCTGCTAAACTGTCAGATGAATACAAGTGATATGTATCCTGTTATTGAGTATTGTAATTGCCAATAGACATAACTACTGTTTGCATAACATAACAGAAATGCTATGTAGAATGGAATACAGATCTGCCTAAAATACTGTACATTACATAGTTATTGGCACAATATCCCACAATGCAAACCATATTTGCACAGTAAGCCCACCTTTGACATGTTCATCTTACTTATACACCCATACATATATCTACTGTTACAATATAACGACATATACTATCCCCTGTTATAGCACATAATTATTGGACCAACCCTGACACTGACAGTGGCTGGAAGTGAATTGGTGAGTTCCAAGCCCATATTATCCCTTGTGGTGTATGAAGAGTTTGCCTTGTGACCTACAGCAGTACACACATAGAATACTATAAGCATTACTACTGCTCAACAATACATTGCTACAAGATAGCTATTTCCACTATATGCATTGATTACACTGTAATTCTTACAGAACAGGTACTACATACACAGACATACTACATGTTATACGTACCTTCTTAGTAATTGGAGGTGTTATTGACTAGTATAATACTCATTTTCTATTTGTCTTCCAGTGCTTTGTACTGTCCTACAGGTAGATACAGATGGTTTGAATGTGTGACACGGCAACCTTTTATAGTTACAGATCAGTTACATGTGCTATCCCGGTAACCAATCGGTGTTCCTAAGTAGCTAATTACATGCACATCAGCTGCGCTGCTACTGCCTTAGTCAATACCATGGCAACAGTGGAGTATAATTGAGTACTCCACTTGGGTGTTGTCCGTTTGCCTTACTTGTGAGAAATACAGCCTGGAAGTGTTGTTTGAAATCTATTGCAACAGCTGTATGGAGATGAACAATAATATATTGTGTGTAATACCTAGAGGATTTGGTCGAAATGTGAGTACCGCTGTTATATTTCTGAACATTGCTACTTGTGCAGGGTTTGTCTGTACCTAATACTTCTGCATATGTTTCAGTCTGGCCAGGATGGTTGACCAGCTCAAGGCTGCATAGCTATGCATATAATGTTAGGGGTTTTACAGTGTACTTATCAGACATATTTAGTTTGGTGTTAATGTGTATCATACTGTGCTGATAATCAGTACTCGGTAACACTTCCTGGTGTACGAACCTTTCAACCCTCTGAAACGGGATTAGTTCATACAAACCCTGTAACATCAGCAGCTGTTCAGTTGTATAACAGCAACTATTTCACATAGGGCCATGTTAGTTTGTCTGTGTCCAGGTATGTTAAGGTTTCAGCAGATGTTGTACAGTAGTTTAATAATTGGTTATGGTATGACAGTATGTATTGATGTAATTATTTTGGTTGTGGGGTAGATGTTGGTGGGTGTACATAGCACATGCAGGTGTGTAGGAACCCCTTTTATACAACTTCTATATGCGTGTCGGTGTTCTTTCCTTATGTGAACACCTATCCCTTAGTGGACTGATACTATGGTAATTGCAGGCTGATTCATTAAGGCACTGTTAAATGCTTCCTTTATAGCATGCAGGTACTGTTAGTCCTTGAATCCTTTTGGCAATACATCGGAATGTAATAAAGTTTTGCAAAATAAAAGCTGTCTGTGTATTTCTGTCATGGATATTTACAGTCATCGCAGTTGTGTTGGTGACCGTGTCCATAGAACATATTTGTAATAGTGCATTGGCATATACTCTTCATATATTATGTTCATATTGTTTGGGTGGGGGGGTGGAATGTGTGATTGTTATGGCCCATGTTCTACTCAGATATGAACACTTTGGATGCTGTCTACACACATGTATCTATATATCTACATATATATGTAGATCTGTATATATCGTCATGTTTCTATGTATCTCTCTCTCTCTCTCTCTCTCTATATATATATATATATATATATATATATATATATATATATATATATATATGAGCATACACTTTTCATTGGGTACATGGGGGTATGTCCTATTTCAACACATTCCTCCCTTTTGTGTTTTAACCTGTCTGCATACACAACTGGGATAGGTACATCTCAGGTAGCTTAGCAGTAGGTTATTCGTAGGATGGAGCACATGGTTGCAGGTTCTAATCCTGGAAGATATTATTATTTTACCTCTCAGAGTAGGCACTGGTAGGGAAAGTGTGAATAACGCACATTTAAGTGGTTATAAGCAGGTTTGCCCATGGTCTGCACGACATTAAGCAAAGGTTAAACCTATGAAGCGCTTCTCCGTTTGCCGTGTTTAAGCACCACTTACCGTCACGCAAACCCATGGAAACCCGCTTACAACTGCTTAAAAATGCTTTAATCCACCTGCATCCAACAGCCCTTATTCTGGCCCTCAAAATAACTTAACAGCCCTTGAACCCAGGACCATGAACACCACAGTCACTGACTTTACCACTAAGGCATCTGAGATATGTACAAATGTTATGGTGTTTAGAATATACATTTTACTACAGGCATTCCTCACTACTGAAAATAAACGTGACAGTCAGTTGGTGTACATATGTCTGATACATGTTAATGTTCATATGTTTGTGGAATTAGGTGTTGCAATGTGACATGACAGGGTGTACTATGAATGAGAAAGGTTCTTGTTTTGTGTCCTTTTTATATTGTCCCCATACTCCATGTATACCCCTCCAGTTCACTTATTGGACATCCAGCCCAGGCCTTCCTTGATGCATGATTGCATTACCCATCATTCCGCCCCCACCCCAATCTTCACATACACAGCAACCACCCCTTCTATGGTGAATTAGGTTAATATTAATAGTTATAATACCAGAGCTGCGTGTGTTTTGTGTACACTTCAATTCCTTTGGATTGCTTCTGTGTCACAAAGTGTGTTCATAGATGTATATATATATATATATATATATATATATATATATATATATATATATATATATATATATATATATATATATGTATATATATTTATATATATATATATATATATATATATATATATATATATATATATATATATATATATTTATATATATGTGCAGACATCACTGACATATATATATATATATATATATATATATATTTCGTATTAATTTGTAACAGTAACACATATGTAGACTTGTATGTATTGGTTCACAAACTATAGTACATTACAATGTACTGTACATAAGTACACAAAGTGACTGTCCCATTTGTGGTCATTACAGTGGAATGCATATGGTATAAGGTGTAGTCTAAAGACTGTGAAATATGTATACACCTCAGATGGCTTAATGATAAGTCTCATGACTATAGTATGCATGGTCCAGGGTTCAACACTTGCGATGCTTTAAAAATGTTTTTTTACTCCAGAATAAGTGTTTCTGTGACATTATAGCAGCGGTTAAACACAGTTAAACAAACTTTGTAACGTATAACCTGTGCGTGTAAACACGGCCACATCCACTAACTACTCAGGATATATACATTTCAGTGAAGTAACATCTCACTATGTGCTTACTTAGCATTACATTCTGTGTTGACTTTACTCTCCAGCACACATGGGTTTATATGGGTGTCTCGAATGTTTATTAGACAGACGATTACTACCTATATATGCAAGCTTTGGTTAAGATATACTTTTTAACATGATAAACATCCCTGACTTTATTGGGATTGGGACCTCAAATGCACAGATACTATGCAGATGCTGTAACTATTACACTATTGACATTAACGTTGTTTCTGCCTATTTCCTATTTAGATTATTTCTGTGTGTAAGCTAGGCTAAGCAAAGGGCGGAGGCCCCCAAACCTACTGAGCTTCACTTACTCTTGAAATAACATATAACAAATGTACTGTGGGACAATACATTACATTCCTAACTACATTAGGCATAGCCCCTCACTGACACACTTCAAGGGAAACCTTGTTGTGTGAATGGGTAACAGAATATACACCCCTGGGATCATGTGTCCCAGAACCATACAGCCAGTGGGTGGGGGAGCCCATCCAGTTTGATAGCTGCGAGACCTGTTGGGAAAATTGAATGGTGTTGAATTGTCACATGAACATGCCCTCTTTAGATCAATAAGTGACCCTATCACCCTCCACCACCCCAGTCTTCAACAGCTTCCAGCAACTCTGCCTGGAATTGCTTCATTGGCTATGCTTGATAGAGGCTCAGTTACTTCATCAATGGTGTGGAGAAAGCCAACACACTGTAGCTATGCTTCTAATTGCCCTTGGGCAGATAGGTAGTAGGCATTCTGTGAACCTCTAAAGTGCAGGTCATCACAGCCATAATATGTGAATAAACAGACTTTCAGATCACAATATACAGTGATAAATCACCATGTAGTCAGGAAACAGTTAAGTACAGCAAAAACATACAGATCACTGATACTTAGTCACTCCAAAAGCCTATCTTCTATTGCTTACCAGTAGGATACCTACAGGAGAGATGAGAAATAAGCACAGATGGGAAACATGCATGCAACAATACCATACCGGCTTATGTGTCAGCCTTAGGCTTTGGAATACTGGCCAAGGCTATTGGCGCCTCCATAGTGCCTTTTTTAGGAGAGTCTCAAAGGTGAATATCAGCTCCGTAAACAGCACAATAGCAGAATCAATGAGGGTTATGCTACTCAACACCAGGGGTTGTGATCACAACATGCATGCACTCACTGCACTCCTCAGGATGGACAACGGTCAACATCTGTGCAGTAACTGAGACCTGTTTTAAGGATCCTGAGAGCTCAGGTAAGAGCTGCCCTCTCCAAAGCAAAAAACACAGCATCAATGGGACCAGACGGTGTCCCGGGCTGCGTCCTACATGAACTCCAAGAAGAGCTAAACCCAAACATAAAACTACTGTTCAATCTCAGCCTTACTACAGGATATGTACCCAAAGAGTGGTGTACAGCAACAGTGGTCCCTCTCCACAAAGGTGGTGCCTCAACGGATCCTGGAAACTATCGCCCCATAAGCTTGACTAGCTTGGTCTGCAATGCTATGGAAAGGATCATCATGGACCTCATAAATAAAGATATTGGGGACCTGCAGACACTGGATCCTACCCAGTTCGGCTTTATTAAGGGCAGATCCTGCCTCTTAAACCTGGTTGATTTCTTTGAAACAGTCACCAAGGCCATTGACGAGGGAAAGTGGTCCACACAGCCTACCTGGACCTTGCAAAAGCCTTTGATACAATACCCCACTCGGGCATTATAGATAAGCTCACCAGCTTAAATATAAACCCCTATATCACTAGATGGGTTGCAAACTGGCTCAAGGACAGAACCCACATGGTTAGAATTGCTGGAGCCATGTCAGACTCCAAACCAGTTACAAGTGGCATCCCACAAGGCTCTGTCCTGGGACCTCTCTTGTTCGGTATATATTTCTCGGAGGTACAGGCCAACACGGAAGGACTGTGGCTGACCAAGTTCGCAGATGACTGCAAACTGGGCGCCATAAGCGACTCTCCAGCCGAACAAGCATCCTCCAAAAGGGCCTCATAGAAACAGACAACTGGTGCCAGAGCCATGGCCTCAAGCTAAACGCCAAAAAGTGTATAGTCATCCCCTTTGGCAAAAACAAAGTGCCCACAAATTACCACATAGGTGGTAATCCATTAAGTACAGAAGAAGTAATTAGGGACCTGGGGACCCAAGTTGATAGCAATCTCTCATTTGACAACCACGTGGCCAAAGTGGTTAGAAAAACATTTTATATAGCCCACCTAATCATGAAGGGATTCACATCCAGATCAGGGGAGGTCATCGTGCCTCTTTACTCATCCCTCATCAGGCCCATAATTGAATACAATGCCCCTTTTGGGATGTACCTTATCAGACACCTGCAGAAACTGGAAAGACCCCAAAAGTATCTCACCAAGAGGATCAAAGGGCTCAAACAGATGCCATATGCTGCCCGGTTAAAGAAACTCCAGCTGTACTCAGTGGCATACCGCCTGCTCAGAGGCGATCTGTGCCTGATGTATAAAGCCATGTCCAACCCAGATTTAATGGACATGCTGCACCTCAGAAAATCCAAATCCCATCGAGCTACGCGCTTGAGAAACTTGAACCTCAGCACTGAAATAAATAGGACATGCTGGAGGGACAGATTCATATCCCAAAGGCTCCCTTCACTCTGGAATAAAATCCCAGTCCAGGTAAGGCAGAGTCCCTCATTGACTCTCTTCAAGAGGAGTCTTGATGAGTGGATGGGAGATCGTAGGTTTACCCCGGGTATCACTTCTGTGTCACTGTGTCACTGTTAGACAGAGGTACAGTATACTAACCTCGAAAAAAGGCATAGCAAAATTTATTTAAAATGGGTGGCAAAAGCCAAACACACTCTGGCTAGGCTTATAAATGCCCTAGGGCAGATAGCCTAGTATGAACCTATGAACCAGTGCTACCAGACTACAACCCATACCACACATTTCAGCCACAGAACATAGACTGACACAGACATTGAGGGGGTGTATCCATATTAATCAGGGATACCTACACCTCCAGGTTAGGGGGGCAGCATGATACCTCTGAGATCATCCATGTGCAGCTAACATCAGCCACAACTGCAGTGTAAACTGTGGTCTGCTACAGATCACCCTTCATGACCCAGGACCACCACTCCACCTACCTGGAGACAGTGGAGAACATGACAGTCCTAACGCACACCCTGGCATTGGTCGATGTCAACTACCCTAACATTAACTGGGAAACTTACTCAAGTACTCACTTCCAGGCCCAGCACTTCTTGAAATTATCACCTCTTATGCCCTGTATCGGGTGGTAACCTCCCTAACGAGGGGTGGAAACATACTAGAAGTGCTCATCACCAACATGGGCAACAGGTGCACCACAACAGAGGTTAACTGGTCACTGGTTAGATCTGACCATGAAATATTCAATGTTTCCACACCCAAACATCTCCCCCACCCACGGAAACCACAGTGTATACCTTTCCTACAGCTAAATCTACACTACTAGTGACAGGGGGGGGGTTGCAGCCCCTATGCTAAGGGGAAACACTGCTCAAGATACAGACAGATTTACAAATGCAATCTATAGGCACCTACACGGATGTATGGATCATGCCATCACTGGTAAACCAAGACTCGCTCCTCCTGGACAAGGACACCAGTCTGGTGGACCCCTGCAATAAACAGGCTATATTACAGAAGTAGGACAGTGTTCCAGACAAACAGCAAATCCCATGAAGGGCAGACATCTGTGATCACTGTTAGTATGATACGTAGGTCCCTCATGACATCATTGAAGGCTAACATCAGCAGGAAAATATGCAAGGATTCGAAAGATAACCACAAAGCCTTCTTTGGCTATATCAAGGATCTACGTAGTGACACACAGATTTGCACTGTGCTGGTGAAATATAGCACAAAATATGCTGACCCTACTGATATCACCAACATCCTTGCAGATACATTCAGTACATATCTTTACCCCCTAAAGAGGCCACAACACTACCCGAAAGGTACAGTATCCCTCACATCAGAGACACACAGGTGGAAATGGCCCTCTCTAACAGCAGAACACAGTGTCAATGGAGGCAGATGTTGTCCCAGACTGCATCTTGCAAACTGTACAAGATAACCTGACCTCCCAACTAATTAAGCTTTTCAACCTCAGCTACACGCCCATACAATGGCGCGTGGCAACAGTTATTCCACTCCATCAAGGTGGACTCACAACTGACCATGGTAACTACCACCCCTTAAGCCTGACTAGCCTGGTCTGCAATGGCATGGATCGCATCCTCATGGCACTGATTAACAAAGACATTGGTAACCTCCAAAGACATGACCCAACCCAGATCAGCTTGGTTGAGTGCAGTTCATGCCTACTGAATCTGTTTGACGTCTTACATACAGTCACCAAGACATTAGATGATGGGAGAGGTGGTTCACACATACTACCTGGACCTCACCAAGGCTTTTGACACCATTCCCCACTCAGGTATTACTGATAAACACACCAGCCTGTACATACATCCATACATCACAGGTTGGGTTGCCAACGGGCTTACACACAGAACCCACATGGTACGACTAGCGAACTCCGGGTCCAACTCCTGACCAGTCACGACTGGTGTCCCACAGGACTGGGAGACCTACTGTTTGGCATATACATCTTAGAGGTACAGTCAAATACAGGTGGACTACGGCAGACCATGTTTGGCTATGACTGTGAACTGGGAGCCATAATTGATAGTCCAGCTGACACAGACATCCCTCAAGAGGCCTCACAGAGACCGACACAGGGTGTCAAAGTCATGGCCTCCAGCCAAGTGCCACTAACTGAATGGTCATTCCATTGTGGAATATTAAGCACCCACATATTAACACATAAGTGGCAGCCACTTTAATACGGACGAGGTAATGGGGTATCTGGGGACTAAGGTAGATAGTGATCACCCTTTGACAATCATATCTCCAAAGTAGTTAGGACATCCTTCTATGTAGGCCATCTGATTACTAAAAGGTTCCAATATAGACATACTGGAGTTATAGTGCCCCTTTACCCATCACTCATCAGTCCCATCATAGGGTATAATAACCCATTTGGAATGTACCTCAGAAGACACTTCCAACAGCTGGAAGGTCCACGAATGTACCTCACCAAGGGGATTACTGGCCTCAAACATATGCCCTATGCAACCAGACTGAATAAACTCCTGCTTTACTCAGTGGCATCTCGTTTAACCAGAGATGATCTCTGCTGGCCAACACAGCCATGTCGAACTCAGGCTTAATGGATATGCTCCACCTATGGGAATCCATGTCACAGTGAGCCACACACTGTAGTGAGCTGAACCTTGCCACAACAATAACTGGAAGATGCTGGAGGGACAGATTCCTGTCAGAGACACTCCCATTACTTTGGATCAACATCCCTAACTACATTATACAGAGCCCCTCACTAACACTCTGCAAGAGAAACTTTGAAGAGAGGATAGGGAACAGTAGATGCACCCCAGGGATCCCACCATTGGCTCTGCTCCACAGAGGGACAGTTAATGAATCAATAGGGTGGCAAAAGCTGACACATTTTGGCTAGGCTTATAAATGGCCTCTGGCAGTTGACCAAGTACCTACCTATGAAACTATACATACAGTATCAGCACATGCTGATAGCTTAATTTACTGTTCAGGTGTTGACTTACCTTGTGCCAATGGCAGTTGTGTGTGCAATAGTTGAGGGCTGCCTATGTTGGATGCACACAGTACACTGCCTGTACATGACAATTTACATGTAGTCTTGTGTGTGTGCCATCCATTTTAACTGTGTGCGCAGGTGGAGAAAGGTGTCAGTCCCTAGGTGCCTACACTGTCAGTGTGTGTGCTATATGTTCCCTCCTTGCCAAGGCATGAGAATACACCTACGTCTGCCTACTGGGGCTGGCTCAGGGTGTTCGTGGTCTGAGTACCTCTGTGCCTGTGGGGCCCTTGGCAATGGTGGTGCACTGTGAGGGCCTTCACCATTCTGTCCCTGCTGCAGCTGTTTCTGCAGGATCATATTGTGTAGCATGGCACATACTATGAAGATGTGGGCACACGTGCCGGGACAGTACTGCCCAAGCAACAGAACCATGATTTCAGCATGCCATACACATGCTCTATGATGGTTCTGGTTTGTGTGTGTGCCTCATTAAGGCATTTCTGCATGGGTGTGTGCACATTTCTGATGGGAGTCATCATCCACGGTTCCAGTGCATAGCCAGCATCCCTCACTAGGTGGCCATTTGGGATGCCCCCCCTGGCAAATAACTGATACAGCTGTGAGGCATGCCAGATGTGGGAGTCGTGATAGCTTACAGGGCTGCCAGCACACACATCCATGATATTGCCCAGGGCATTGCGCATGACCTGGCAGTTGATGGAGGGGTATCCCTTGCAGTTTATGTAACACCAACCCTGCTCAGCGGGTGGTGACTTGATATGTATGTGTGTGCAGTCTATTGCACCCAGTACCTCCGGGTATTCTGCCACATGGTGGAAGAGACGCATATTGCTGGCCAACACCTGCATTCGGGGGAAGTATATGTGCTCATTGGCATGTGTTAACATGGCATCCAGGAACTGGATGCTGATGCCTGTGGGATCCCCATGATATCCCCAGTTGGTCTTTGAAAGGTACCTGTAGCTATTATTCTCAGGCTTACACATACCTTTGTATCCACTGAGATGGGTTCCCCTCTGTTTGTTCTGGCTCTGAGGCGTGGCCGACACAGCTCCACAAGTTGCTGTAGGATGTCCCTGTCCACCCCGTAATGCTCTATCTCCAGATCATGTAGCCCCTGGTAGGTTACCCTTGGTCTGAACACTCTCCTCCTCCTCTGGTGCCTGAGGTGTTCATGTGCATCATCCTCCACACCACCTTCAGTCTCCAACACATGCTAGTGGATCAAAGCTATGGCAGCCCCTAACATGTACATAATAAAAGTTCCCCGTCTGTATACACCACTGGTGCAGAGTGTATGGGAATACACAAATGTGTGTGAGGTGCTTTCACACTTTATAGTATTGTGCTATGGATGCTGATGATGTCATTGGGTGTGTATGAGCTATTCCAGCTGCAGAGTGTCTTAATTATGGGTTTTACAATGAATACTGCAAGTGTGGGGCCTTTACTGTGGAGTTATGCTTGCCTGCCTTGATTAATCTGTTGCCCTTTAATTCACTTTTAAACTTGGATCCCCTCCTATTATCAGGCATGCATCCACCTGCCGTCTTTCTTGTTTTGTACTTTCCCTACCCAGTCATGGCAAAATGTGTCTTGTAGCTGATATACTGCAAATCTGCTTTTTTCTGCTTTGACACTTTACTGTTTTCTTTTCAGTACAGCCCCTCCCCTTTCCTGTTCTGCAGGTAGCTGCTTGCAGCCTTGTTAGCTGTTATCAATGGCCCACTGTAGGCTCCTAGGTGTTAATTAGTCATGTGTACTCCAATTTCACTGCTGCAGCATTTCCTTATTTCTTTCCTATATCCTTCCTGTTTCAGCTGCAGTGAGCACCGAACAAACCCATTTACCGGGTTTATGCGTGCTTTCATCTCCGTTCACATGCATACTCAGTTACCTTGTGTACTGTCAGCTAAGCAAAGCTATGGCCAGTTTGACACACCCCTAACCTGCAGCTTTGCCTAGCTAGGGGCAAACTGGTTTAGCAATGCTCCAATGTGCTTACAGCAATGGCGACACACCCCTCTCTTGATGTCATCTTTATCTCAAGGGCACACCTCGGTGTTGTAACGCTACGCTGTGAGGTGCATCCTTACACCAGCGGGGAATCTGTGATTCACTATTACTCCTTTCATTTGCATGGCATTGCCTACTAATTCCTAGCTACTGCGCATAACACTGTCACAGCCCCTTAGCAACCCTTGTGCCATAGTATGGTGTAGCATGCCTGCCATTGACTATTATGGGGAAATCATGATATGTGTTACATTGCAGTTTTATTCTATATTTTTAAAATTTCCTTGCGATCCCCTTTGCGCGCTGCTGCCCTGCGTTTCCACATCACGATAGTGTGACTATATATAATAAATGTTACTTTTATATTTTGTGCATGTGTTTTTATGCCAATGGCTATATATTTAGCCATTGACATATATAAACAATATAATACATGTGTTTGGTCGGCTGTCATGGCTCTGATTTTATGTTTGCAAAAATGTAAGCCATTTTCTACAGTTTACATTTCTGCATGCTTACACTATGCCTGCACCACTTCCTGGATCACTACATACCTTCATTTGCATGCTACACTGCTGCACATGGGGTAATTAGCATACAGGGCCTGAGAGTTGTGTGGACGTAGCGTACGCAGGTAGTGCACATGGGAACAGTTCATACCTGGATTGCTCAGCGGCCATATTTGGTGTTAGAACGCTGACACTACACCTGCACCTGGCACAAGCTTTATGAATCCCGGGGTGTACCTTATTCCAGAATGTTAGTATCAGTATCAACCTAAAACCTCTTTCTACCCTACATACTGATTTGAAGGGAGGGTGGGATCTGTTCCTTTATCAAAAATTGATGTAAAAAGCCCCATGCTTTTACCTATATAGCCTCCTTTGCTGCCCTTCCTTTCCTACTCAGACCGCTACACATTTTGGGTGTTTGAATGACACCTAACTAGTCCTTTTCCTTCCTGAGCTCCTGCCCAACCCAACTCCAGGACCTATGCCACTTATCAATACCAGCACTAGATTTGGGGAAGACAGCCAAGACAAAGCTGGCTGTTTCCAAACAACACTTGCACTAGCTTCCTCCCCAGATAATTACACCTAGCACCTAGATGCAGTTTTGAACACATTTTACTGGAATGGCAAACATCAAATATGTTATGATTCAATTATTTTTATACAGCTTTACTTTCGCTTTCTTAAATACTTCTTTAACATTCAGTTAAGCATCCATTACTAGATTACCCCGCACAATATATTTTTTATTATATTTGCCAACCTTTTTTAAACACTTACTTTTCCTGGAAGCCAGGGAGAGGAAGCCCCTCAGCCACATTGGTAGCAGCCCAAAATCTGCAAAACTTAGAAATCCATCAATCAGGCTACATCTTATCAGTCTGGATATAACAGGTCACTAATACTGCCACAAGTGGAGCTTGGCTACACACCTTCAGCATTCTATTTCAACCAGCAAGATATGCTCTTACCACCTGTGCATGTTTTTTATATAAACATACCTTTCCAGAGTGGAGATTTTAAAATTATTTTTTTTGGAGAGGTGTCCCTTCCCCCAGTGCACTTCATATGTCACAGTTATCAAGGAATCTCTCAGCTGTAATTGAAGGCATCCCCCTCCCCACAACTCTACTAGTACCACCTGTCCACTTATCTCTGCACACACTCTTCTCATCTTACTCACTCATCCACTCAACCACTCACTCACTCGCTCACTCACCCACTCACACATTCCTTCACTCACTCAATCACACTCACTCCTCACTTTCTACCTTCAACCCTACTGCTACCCTCCTTTCTGCCTACACTCATGTTTCTATCTGCCTTAATATATATTATTTACATAGCACCCTCCAATCCACTAATATGCTTACCATGATTCTACAGTCATGAGCTTGTCAACAAGTCACAATATACCTTTAATAAACAGAGCTCCCTTACTCCAGAACCTATTTCCTTTCCTCCACTCTCTAGTCTCTCATTCTGTTTTTCATTGAATCTCTGTTAGACACATTAAACAGAACCATAACACCTCCTATCATGTTCCCTGTCTTTCTCCAAAGACTGGATCTCTAAATACTAACCACCAAAATAATGGCTTGAAGAAGACTGTCATCTCTTTTTAAATAAAAATGTATGGTTTATACACTGTTTGCTATTTTTCTTCTCTCCCTGCTACATCAACAAATGGAGAAGAATCTCAGCTACAGCCGACTTAGACCCATAAGGTCACCTTGTAAAAGGGATATATGATGCTATATCTGTTGTGATATGCTTTGGAAATTTATATGCACTGTTCAAATGTTCATGTACTCTGCAAATGTATACACACTCCCCTGGATTTACTAATCTTCCATGCAGGGCTTATCTAGTCCTGCATGGAAGCGTCAGTTTAAAAGGAGGACGGCAGCGAGCCATGCATATTAATGAAGGCGTACTGCCTGAGCTCCAAATTCTACACTGAGCATGGACGAGTGCAAGGGGCATGTCTGAGAGCAGTGCTCTCAGAATAAACACACCTCTGCAAAGTAGAACAGAAGAAAGTGTAAATAAATGAATGAGACCGCTCATAGGTGTGGGCATATCCCCACCAACAGCCCCCATGTGTTCAACAGCAACAGTACATTGAAATAAAATGAAGAAACCCTTGTATTTATTTTTTTTAAAACCCCGAGTACAGCTGACCGTAGGTGCGAGGGTTTGCCCATCACTTAGCTATGGTTAAAGGAGCTGAAAAAGCTGAAGAGGATAACAAGGAATATATATATGCAAATGAAGCAGCACAGCAATAGTGTAGTGATTTGAGCATCTCCCTAACGAACAGACATTCCCAGTTCGAGTCCCACTGCAGTACATATAATTTTCCATGTGAAATCTGTATATGAACATATTTGTAAATCTTTTTGCCATATAACCTCCATAATAACATTTAAATGTGAACTGGAGTACTGCATGAAATGCACATGTGACGTGTCAGTGTCATAATGAATAAGGCACTAGTAAGCAGGTTTAAACACAAATAAGCAGTAGTAAGCATATATAAGCACTAGTAAGTGTGTTTAAGTGCATTTGCACGGAGGTAAGCATTGCCTACACAGATTAAGCAAAGTAGAAGCTAACTGATTGTAAGAAACTGTAACTGGAGGTTAGCAGTGCTTACTGTCAAGCAAACCCACGCAAATTCACTTACAACTGCTTTAAAGTGCTTAATCACTCTGGATCCAATGTCCCATGTTCTGCCCAGCAACAAAATAAACTGCCTCTGCAAGGCTCAAACTCAGGACCCTATTCACTACAGTTAACCATTAAGCCATCATAGCAATACATATGAATGAGGTATCAGCAAACTAATTCTCACCACAGGAAAATCAAACCAAACATGTGATTGCTGAAACCTGCGTTCTGAAAGACTGCCTTCCAGAATATCTGCAAATATACAGAGCTGAGTATATATTTTTTTGGTTGTAGAGTTTTTTTTTTTGGTTAAAGAGTTTCTTAATTGTTGCTTAGATCTCTGTTGAAACTGTTGTCTCACTGTTCTGAGAGACTGATCTGTAAATATACAGAGCTGAGTATATTTTTGGGGTTTTAGAGTTTGTACTGCTAGTTGTTGCTTAGCTCTCTGTTGAAACTGTTTTGTCCCACTCACCCTCCCTATTTTTGCTTTGTAGTTTAAATTTGGTGGCTTTTGCAGTTGCCTGCCCCACTGTAGATTTGATCTGGGACACTCCCCCAGTCCCATCTCTTTACCACATTCTACCTAATAAATTCTTTATACACTTGTTTTTAGTCCTTTTTTATTTAATTGCATTTTTTTAAACTGTGTTTGGTCTAATATTGCTACATACTGAAGTGTGCTAGCTTGCACTGCATGTGAATTGTTTTTACTACTGTTTTTGCTACTTTTCTTTAAAAAAAAAAAAAAAACTGTAAGCCTGTTTCCTACCTTTCCTGTAACTAGTGTTCCAGATACAGATTTGCTGTATCCAGGACAGTATGCAAGCTTCTGAGCCCCCCAAGCCTTTCTGTGTTGGAGGGAAGCCTTCTAGCTTATTAGTGGGAGTGGTAAGCACTAGGTAACCTGTCTACCACATAAGGAGTGGTTCTGGCCCAGAAATTGTAGTTATTGGCCGTTTGGGCAATCTCTTCCATCTCTCTCAACTTTCTGATTTGAAATCCTGCATTCGCACTTGTTTCTGTCCTGTAACTCGTCTAGTGCAGATACAGATTCTTAGTTTTAGCACTTAAATTTGCTTATTCATGCTTAGCACTTGTTCAGAACTTGTAAGCACTAAATAGGCTACTATTTACTATAGCACTCAGTCTTCCTCATTACCTAGAGAAAAACAGCTCTTGTACTCACTTTCCTCACTTATCTAGAGGAAAATAGTTTTTTATTCAGGCATGTCCAAGGGTCAGCTCCCAGTGTTCACTCCTGTCTATCTGATGAATCTTGGCATCTTGAGGCAATGTAGAAATTGCCTCATGTACACAGATAACCCTCTCCTCGTACCACTCAACACTACAACCTGTGAGAGATGCACTTATCTAGCCAAACTAGAGGTAAAGCTCTTTCCAACCAAGACTGAACTTAACAGTCATGAGGAGAAGGTAAACATTTGCACCACACAACACTCATCACATAGTCTCACTAAATCTACACCACCAAAATCCACAGATAGTAACACAAGAACATTTGTGGAGGCTTTCAATAATAATCTGTCTAAGCAACAGAGACCTCCAAAGCAGAAACGCAAGCAACCTCCATCCCCCAACACAACCCAAATGACACATAGCCCACAGACTCAGTGTGCCAGTCAACCACAGCCAAGAAGGCAAAACAACGTACCCAACACACTAGTTATAGGTGACTCTATAGTCAGGCACACTGATGTCCCACTCACCAGGCTAAACAAGGAGAAGGTTACTGTCAGCTGCCTGTGAGGTGCCAGGATCCACCACATAACCCACGCACTCAGGTCACTTCACAACAAGTACAAATATGACTCTGTCATTGTCCATGTTGGTGTGAATGACCTGAGACATACCTCCCTGGACTACATGAAGAGAGACATGGAAGAGCTCTCTGATCTTGTAGCCCAGGCAGGTATGACCCTAGCCCTGAGTAGCATTCTGACATCACGCAGAATGATACTGCAGTACAAGGACAAAATGATTGACTTCAACAATTGGCTAAGCTTCTGGTGTTATTCTAAGGGGATCCAGTATCTGTCTGCTTGGGATGACATGGTCGACAGACCACGAAGCTTTGCCACAGATGGCCTGCACCTGATGCACCTGGGATTCCGGATACTGGCTAAGGCTCTTGCTGCCCCTATAGTGCCTTTTTAGGCAAGGTTCAAATAACAAATTCACCACCATAATAGGAACAGGCAAGCAAAAACTGAGGGTAATGCTACTCAATGCTAGAAGTCTAAATCTCAAAATGCACTCACTCGAGGCACTCCTTAAAATGGAGAACATTGATATCTGTGCAGTGACTGAGACCTGGTCCAAGGCTCCAGAGAGCACCCCTGCACTACCAGGTTATAACTCATACCACACTTTTCGGCCATGTAACCAGGACCGAAACACCAAAGGCGGAGGTGTGTCCATATTCATTAAGGATATCAACACCTCCAGGCTTATTGCTCAGCATAATGCATCTGAGGTTATCCAAGTGCAACTAACTCTGGGCAAAACTGCAATCCAAATTGTAGCTTGCTACAGATCCCCCACCATGCCCCAGAATTCCCACTCCTCTTTTCTTGATGTACTGTAAAATATTAGGGTTCAACCAAACACCCAAATAATGGGTGACTTCATCTACCCCACAATTAACTGGCAAAACTACTCGTATACCAACTCCTTAGCTCAACGCTTTCTGGAATTCATAAACTCCAATGCCCTGGATCAACTTATCCACACCCCCACCAGGGGCAACAATATCCTAGACCTAGTCATTACCAACATGAGTGACCGGTGTTCCACACTTGAAGTCAACTCCTCGTTGGTCCGATCCGAACATAAGCTAATCACCCTTGATATCCACATCCCGCCCCCAACCCCCATTAAAGAAACCACAGTAAAAAATTTCTCCAAAGCCAGCTTCATGCTTCTTAAGACAGAAGTGGTGAACTTCATGACACCCATGCAGATGGACAATATAGTTACAACTGCTGAATCCTACACAAATGCACTCTATAAGCACTTACACGAGTGCATGGATCGTGCTATCCCAAACAGAACCAAGATGCTATCCTCCAAAAAAGGAAGCCAATCTGGTGGTCCCCTGCCATAAACAAACTGTACAACAGAAGGAAGAAACTGTTGCAAAAGAGAGTAAAATCCCATGAGTGGAGGAGCTCCCTGGTCAGCCTCAGTAAGAAGCTGAGATCCCTTATAAGATCCTCCAAAGCTAGCTACAAAAACAAAATCACCACTAATTCCAAGGATGACCACAAAGCATTCTATAGCTATGTCAGGAATCTCGATTGCAACCATCAGATCTGCTCTGAGTTACAGCACAAAGGCAAGAAAATTACAGAACCAACTGATATTGCCAACATCCTGGCAGATAGGTTCAGTGCTAACTTTACCCTCCCTCTCACCCCTAAAGGGCCCATATCTATACAGGAAGAATGCAGAGTCCCTGTAATCACAACTACGCAGGTAAAAGTTGCACTCTCTAAAGCCAAAAACACAGCATCCAAGGGACTGGACAACATCCCAGGCTGCATTTTACATGGACTTCAGAACAAACTGGCACCCCACTTAAGCACCATGTTCAATAATAGCCTTGTATCAGGCTTTGCGCCCACTGAATGGTGCACAGCAACAGTTATCCCACGCCACAAAGGGGGAGCCACCACTGATCCTGGGAACTATCAACCTATTAGCCTGACGAGTCTGGTCTGCAAGGCCATTGAATGTATCATCCTGGAACTCAAAGAAAGACATTGGTAACCTCCAAACTCTGGTTCCCACCCATTTCAGGTTTGTGAAATGCAGATCATGCCTCCTGAACCTGATCGACTTCTTTGAGGCAGTCACCAAAGATGTAGATGAGGGTAAGGTGGTTCACACTGCCTATCTTGGCCTCGTCAAGGCTATCGACACCATTCCCCATTCTGGAATTATAGCTAAACTCACTAAACTAGGTATAAATCCCTATGTCACAAGATGGGTTGCCAACTGGCTCACTGACAGAACCCACACTGAAAAGTTGCAGACTCCAAATCTGACCTCAAAGCAGTGACAAGTGAAGTACCACAGGGTTCTGTCCTGGGAACTCTCCTGTTTATCTACTTCACTGAAGTACCGGCTAACACAGAAGGCCTCTGGCTAACTAAGTTCACAGATGACTGCAAATTAGGAGCCATAGTCAATTCCCCAAATGATGTGGACATCCTACAGAAGAGCCTCGCTGAGACAGATGCCTGGTGTCAGAGCCATGGCCTCAAGCTCAATGCCAAAAAGTGCAGTGTCATCCCCTTTGGTAAAAACTCTGTACCCATGAACTACCACATAGGCAGCAATCTATTTAACACTGAATGTGTGATAAGAGACCTTGGGACCCAGGTGGACAGTACTCACTCCTTTGATAGTCACATCACCACAGTAGTCAGGAAGTCCTTCGACGTGGCACACCTCATCATAAAAGGGTTCTCATCCAGGAAAAAAGAGGTCATTGTTCCCCTCTACACGACACTCATTAGGCCCATTATAAAATACAATGCCCCTTTAGGAATGTACCTCACAAGACATCTGCAGCAGCTGGAAAGGCCACAGGAGTACCTCACAAAGAGGATTACTGGCCTCAAACAAATGCCCTACACTGACTGTCTCAAAAAACTCCAGCTTAACTCCATAGCATATCGCATACTCCGAGGTGATCTCTTCCTAACATATAAAGCTATGTCAAACCCAGAGCTGTTGGACATGCTACACCTAAAGAAATCCCAGTCCCTCCAAGCTACATGCTCTTGGGACCTAAGCCTTGTCACCACAATAAACAGGACGTGCTGGAGGGATAGATTCCTGTCCCAGAGCCTTCCCATATGCTGGAACAGGCTACCCATCTATGTCAAGCAAAGTTCTTCATTAGTAAAACAGCATGATCAGAGACTACTGCAGGGCCAGTACCAGGGCTTGCAGTATAAAATGGAGGCTTGGGACTGTCTCGCCCGTGACCTCACCAGTGCCACAGGTATCCCCAGACTGGTGAGCAGGTCAGGCAAACATGCGCAAACCTGCTTACAACTGCTCAAAAGTCACACTGTATCCAATGGCCCTTGTTATTCCATGCTGACCTGAAGCAGTGGTGGGGGGTGTACTGGAACAGTGGATCCAGGAGTCCTGGCAGATGCCCAATGCCCCAGTACTAAGTGCTCATTCTACTAAGTAGTAAATAATTGCCTAGCTTGTGTGTACTATGGATAGGTATGGCTAAATATCACTGCATTTCTATGACAGCTGCAGATGAGCGGGCTGTGAACCAGCAAGCCCATGATGCTAGGCTGCAAAGGCTGAGCTGTGAGGCAGGTTAGTAATCAGTCTGCATGTACTGTCATAACAAATAAATATAAGAGCCGTAGAAAGTGTTGTACCAGTAGAAAAACATATGTAATAGTCTGTGAATAAAGGTATAACCCCTGGAGTGTTTCTGTTTACTCTTCTCCCATATGTTGGCGACTGTTCCATACTATAAATAGTACTGTTGTATCTTAAGCAGTGTCACCCACACTGTGGTATGCAGATAAAATGGGTATAAAGTCCTGCATAACAATGTTGGAAGTGCCAAGAGGTCAGTCATATCGTACAAGTTAGGGAGACTTAGATAGAAAACAGTCGAAAGCTTTACATTAATTCCCTGATAGCACAGTGTATTGTGATGTTAGCTATCATTTTTTGTCACACACAGCAGGGGTTTGAATCCTAGGAGTGCTGCTAAGTTGTATGCAGAATTATACCCCACAACTGTACAGATTTTATTCCAATGTTCAGACAGGAAGCTGTATGTATAATTACAACCAACAAAAGTGCAGAATTTGCTAGAATGTTCAAATTGGAAGTTGTATGCATATTCATACCCCACAACTGTTCCAGTCTGTCCAGTATGTCCAGATAAATGGCCCATATCACCAGCCTGTTACCCTGTTCCCCTGAAAATTCAGTGTGATGATCCAAGAAATGTAGGCAGCAGTCAATGACATATAACTGATAGTCAAACGTGTACATAGAGAATGTATATGAAAACAAACCTGTCATTCTAGCACCTCACCCAAAGTGTATGACAGCAATTCTCAAATTATGTCAAAGCAACAGCGCAGCACACCCACAGGATAAATGCTCTGTTCCAAAAGAAGAAATAAAATGTATCCAGAACTATTGCAAAGGTAGCGGAGCAAACAAGTAAACTCGAAGCTCTTTAAAAAGTCAGTAAATAGTTTATTTATATTTTATTTATAATATCCAGTAAGCGCTTTTGCTAAAAAGCCTCATCAGACTGTTACAATAAAATTTTTAAGAATGTCTTATATATAAATTCAAACTTACTGGATATTATAAATAAACTATTTACTGACTTTTTAAAGAGCTTCGAGTTTACTTGTTTTCTCCGCTACCTTTGCAATAGTTCTGGATACATTTTAATTCTCAACATATGTTGCATTAACACCTGCAACCTGTCACGCCTGTATGTAAGACACAGGTCACATATATAATAATCTATAAACATATGAGTGTACAATATAAGCCATTGGGTAGTGTAATAATACATGTGAGGGAAAGATCACTGCAGTGACTAAGAATGTTGTCAAAACTACAAGGATATATTAGTTGTTAATTGAACTCTCTCTCTCACCTCTGCCATATGTGCAAAATAACCCAATGACACTCCTCAACTGGTATGTGTACACTCCAAACATTTGTTGGGACATATGTCCTAATGGTTTATAAATATTCACATTTGTTTCTATGCAGGTGCCATGTTAGAATACACCCATATTGGTGGACTGTTGCCATCAATGAAACCCTCATGCTCCTATAATGGCCACTGTTGTTCCAAATATGCATGTGTTCTGCTTGCCCTGCAACTATGTTAAATCTGGTGTTTTGGGTTAATGGGAATACCTATGCATGCTGTTATAACTAATCTTGAATGCTGTTGACTGTTACTAACCCATATCTGTCATAAACCTGCAACAACACAGCTCGTAAGGGATGGCTGGTCCCAGCAGACCCACCTGTGCCATCTCAGCTGGCCATGGCACCGGGCACCAGCACATCTGGGGCCCAGCCTGGGACCTCCTCCTCTGTCGGTACTGCGCCACCTTTGGGTGGAACCGTTGCAGGGGATGGGGCTTGCCCCCCTGGGAGCGGACACGGAGGGTAACCTGTCACCTGTCAACAGGTCCTGGCCATGGTGTATAGGGTGCTCGATCTGGAGTATCAAGAATGGCTACGCCAACTTGAGGGCTGAGTGGCACTATTAGAGGGTGAGCCTGCCCCTCCTACACAGCCCCCAGCACAGCCACCTTTGGGGCTGTGAAGGTGCAGTGGTGACTGCCCATGGGTGGGGACCTCAGTCCCACTGTTTCCAGTTGGGGACTCATGGGCTTGCGACTTCCAAACACCCCTCACCATCCAAGGTGTTTACTCCCAACATGTGTCATATACCGCCCCTGTATGCATTTTGTTTGTCTAGTCTGTTAACCTAGCCAACATACCTCCCCAAGTATACGTACTACCCCTCTCCAACATCCCACTCTCAAATGAAAAAAACTAAAAGGGCAATCTGTTCCCACAAAAAAAATCTAGCCCCATACATAGCTGTCCATTTTGCACACGTGTCCACTGGACACATAATCTGGTCTAATTGGCATCACAATGTATATATGTTGTCTTCACCCCTCTCCCAGGGGTTTGAGGGTCCAAATCAACCTCCAAATTTAGTGTATATGCACAGCTGTTATTGTAGAAGAAATCGGCAGCAATGGACCTTTCCTACACCCTTCCTGGACATGCCTAGCTATTTTCCCTACTGTCTTACACTCTTTGTGCCCCTTTTTCATCACTTTCCTATCAACCCTTTTTTTCTTTTCTTTTAAAGAAATTAGCATGGGGATAAGCGGGAGTAGGCACTTTTAAGCAGCAGTAAGCGGGTGTCAGTTTGTTTGCCCGGGAGTAAGCTGTGCCTACACAGATGAAGAATGACGAAGCTAACTGAGTGTAAGAAACTATAACCGGTGGTTAGCAGTGCTTACCATCGCACAAGCATGCGCAAACATGCTTACAACTGCTCAAAAGTCACAATGTATCCAATGGCCCTTGTTCTGCCTAGCAACAAAATAAACAGCCTCTGCTAGGATCAAACCCAGAACCCTGCACACCATAGACAAAGGGATGTACCACTAAGCCATCTCAGATACACATATCCTTGATGTATTCACAAACATATCATCCATCCCAGTCATTCAACAGTACAGTGAATGTATTATAACATGTAGATGTATGTGTGTGAGTAAATATATTAATGTCTAAAAAGGTACAAAAGAATGATATTTGTACATATCTATATATCTATATATATATATATATATATATATATATATATATATATGTATATATATATATATATATATATATATATATATATATATAAACATGTAAACATGCAAATGCCTACATCTATAGAGATATATGTCCACATCTGCATGTCTAATTATATATGGCAGGTTATATATATATGTCGGCAGATATATATCTATATATATCTCTCTCTCTCTCTCTCTATATATATATATATATATATATATATATATATATATATATATATATATATATATATATATATATATATATAGGTATATATAGACATATATCTGTACATAACAATGGGGAAATAAACTCATATATGTCCTCATACAATATTAATAGGGTTAAGAGGCCCCACACAATATACGTCTGGTTTGAATAGGTATACCCCCAGCAAAAAATGACCCCCCCTGTAATACAGTACCAAGTGTTGCAGATCCCATAACCAGGACCAGACACAGCATGGCCATCCCTAGGATACATATACACAGACACATATATGCAGATACAGGTGTGTGTGTGTGTGTACATATATATATATATATATATATATACATGTAACTACACATACACACACAGAGATATGTACAGTAAGATACATATGTAGTACGTGCACACAATATGGGGCATACAATATTCCTACAGTCACCACCTTACCAGCTGGAGACTGCATGAGCCACCCATACGAATGACATTCATAGCCTGCAACATATACCCACAGAGATATCAAAGGGTATAACACCACACACAGGTGTGCATAAATGAATGTGAAAGCTTTATTTGTGTACTATGACAGTTGTATATGCTATGTCATATAGCTGTTTAGACACTGGCATCCATATGAAGAGTGTAATGCAACTGTGAAACAGTTATACTAAGACACTAGTCGGGAAAGGTTGAAATATGTTGCTGTCCAGGCTGAAGCCTTCAAGTAGTACAATAGTAATGACAAATTGGGCCACAGCATACCAGACAATCAACAGTACGTAATGCAGATGTATAGGTCAGCAGCCTCTATCTACACTCTGTACAAAATCCCTAAAGGGTACAAACCCCAATTGACACAATGGGATGTATCTGTTACATAATAAGGCATACCTGACACCATCACAATCACACTGACAAACAGAACATCCCGTATGGCAGGAGGCAGTAGGCCTGCATTTACCCAAGGTGGATTGTATGGTAAAGTACATCTAGATACCTTAAGGCAGCTTATCCCAGATACCCACACATGTTGTAACAGCCTAAGTTAGTCATGGTGCACCCCCCCTACACTCACTAATACTGGGCCATATACCACTGTTACATACACTGGCCTCTGGAGTGCATTAGGGCACACATGTATTGTGTAGGTGAAGCCCACACATATATGGTCCCAACCCCCCAGTATGTGTGGGGGACACAACAGCAGTGGAGTGATGGCAGGAATGACAGCATGAAATACACACAGCCCACTATATAACAACCACTGACAGCATGTCATATGTGCAAAGCCTGGTATGTAGGTGGAGGACAGAGGCTGGAACACAGGCACATATGTGTAAAACTGTTGTCATACAGTAAGCAAGATATGTATATGTGTATATATCTATGTGGATATATGTATACTTATATATACACATATGTTCATCATATGTCTTGCACATGGAGTGGAGCCCTACCTCAGTCCCAATAGTCCTTATTTCTCAGTGCAGGGGGATGCCACGTATGTAGTGCAGGTATATTTGTACACTATTGCTACTGTAATAGGGATTGTCTTCAAAGAAATGATGCATGAGGGAGGCCGATCTGCTGTTAACATGTGCACCATTGGCTTCTTACAGAAATCCTAAGGTCATCATAGTACAGTACCACTGCTAGCACAGTAATGCCCCTGTGGACTACAGCTGCAACATAGCCAATATATGTGGACAGTCTGACACACTCTGGTCAGTCCAGGGGTATACACAGAACCCCTTCATGCAAGACATGTGGACCAGCCCTGTCAATATGGATGTTAACAGCCATGTAGATGGGTATAACACTTACATACTGGTATACATTTGCCCACATAGGTTATGCATTCATACACCCCTGTCTTTCCTGACATATAATAACCACTGTTACAGAGGTGCCATGGCCACATACTATCTACTAGTTAGTGACATACATCTGAACACCAACCCACTGCTTTGTCTGACATACATGACTGTTATGGTGGCCCGGCAGCAGTACATCTGGCAAGTATTTGCACATGACATCTCGCTGGATAAGTACAGTAAGCTGCTAGGCATGTAACAAAGCGCAGTGCAGGCTACAGGCAGAGTGACTCAACACTGGGCTACATCTCCTATGTGGGAATACACATGTACCTGCATAGATAGCAGGCTCTACAGGCATGTCACATCACAGAGTAACAGACACCTGTGTGAAAGTGCATAACCACAACCAATGTGAACACAGTCACATATGGTAAGCTAGTGTACTGTTACAGTATATGGACTATCTGATGTGAACCATCCTCATATGAGCAACTCACACAACCCTACATATACTAGGCTGCTACACAGTGTGGTCCGCTGGCTGTCTGTGGTGTGGGGCATGTGTGTGTCCACCCCTACAAACATGTAAGCTGATAGGGTAACATATAGTGGAGCAGCATGTAACATCAGATAGAACAGGACCAAGAACAATGATATCTACCACAGCCTCTACACAGACCAAGGTGCATATGCACTATAAACACACTGTCAACAATTACCAGACTTACGCATACCTTAGTACTGTACACACAACCACAGAATGCCCAGTCTATGTCCTCAAATATAACCCCAACTATATAGAATATCTGTAGCAGTCTAATATCTCACTGGCTTGTTATCATATATGCTGTCAATGAATATGGTGTACAGAACATATGCACCCCCTACTACATGACATATGTACAAAGGTTGACAGAGTTGTGGCTGGAGGCACAAACACAGGGCCAATATTGACATGTCGCTTTGATAACCTCATACATGTCCTGTCATAACAGGGTTTGATGCAACATATGTCCTATGAGGGCTATGACGTCAGTAACTCTCCCAGCTGTCACCATCTACTGACTGCAATCCTCACACAACCTTCTGCAGTTGACAGATATCTGCTCTCTGGGTAACACAAGGAACACAAGGCACCACACACTGCCCAGTCTGCAGATGACCCTATAGATGGGGATTCCTCATAAACATAGCACTGACATGACAAGTATTAAAACATGTAGGACAGCCATATCCACACACACCCTGTTAAACCAATATTACCCCAACTGCAGTATAGCAGCACTTGCAGTCTGCAGTCAGGACAGCCACATCACCCTCCTGTGTGTTGGCCTGTTTCTACAGTGTATGTTTTCGTAAGTCCCCAATCCATCTGTGATGCTGTTTGCCAAACAGATCTAGTTCCTGCTCACAGTGAATGAAAAGGCCCAATACCAACATGATGTTCCTAAATATTGGAGTGTGTTTCCATGCAAATGGCTATGGGAATGTTACCACAGCTGTTCCACATGCAATCAGCTAGAGGAGAGCTGTAATCCATGCAGAGGCCATCAGCTGATCATAAGCATCACTGACAATACACATGTTGCTGCCTAAGCAAAGCAAGTGTAAGTATCCACATCCACCAGAGAGGGAGTGAGAGACAGACAGAGGCAAAGATAACTCAGGGTGGGTTGGAAGAGTAAAAGGTAAGCATGTTTGTGTCACACACCTACCAGTCCAGGGTATCGAACCCCTGACTTACTATGTACTGATATCACATCTGTTATCCCTGCATGGTGGATATTGTGATGTATGCTGGGGGCACTATATAATAAATCTTAAAAACCCACTCAATATTGAGTCTACTTGCTGCACACTCACAACCACCTACACACAGGATACGAATGACAAACATTGACACATTAAGTCACACAAACACACCTGTCATATCTGGGCTTAGAACTACCCCTACCTAATTTGTTATTACATTATAGCACTATGCTATTACAGAACATGCCACAGAGATTACTGAAGTACTTTTTTTTCCCAAAGGTTTATTTCACAGTGAATGACATCAGCAGGATTGCCAAAGTAGAGCAAATGAATTGTAGTGAGTGTGACTAGCCAAACATGCATTGCTCTCTACAGAGGCAAAGGAAAAGACACAAAAGCATCCACAACTTCCTTGTGTGAGAATAGAACCACTACCAGAGCTCTATATCACACTACAGCATTACACTGTTATAGCACTCATCACAGAGATTGCTGAAGTATTCTTTTCCCAAAGGTGTACTTCACAGTGATTGACATCAGCAGGATTTCCAAAGTAGGGCATTTGAATTGTATTGAGTGTGACTAACCTAAAGTGCCCTAATTAGTCTGTATGCATTAACCGCTGTTCTGGCCAGAACAAAAATAACCTGATTTGCAGGTCATAAACCCAGGACCCTATACACTACAGATAGTAACTAACCACTAAGCCATCACAACAGTACATGAGACTGCGGTTTCAACAAAGTAATCCCACCATAGGCTAATCAAACTGAACATGTGCAAGGAATGTATATACAGTTGTCCGTAAAAGACCTCTCCAAAGCTGACTTCATGCTACTCAAGGCAGAAGTGACAATGTTTGTGACACCCATGGAGGCAGGAGCTGACAGTTCAACTGATGAATCCTGCACTAAGGCACTGTATGAGCAGATCCACTTGTACAATATTCCTGACATCCCACATAGAACTACAACACTCACCTCCCAAATAAGCAAGCCAGTCTGGTGGTCTCCTGTCATTAACAGAGTATACAACAGAATGTAGACACTGTTGAAGAAAAAAAGGATAATCCAAGGATGCAAACAACTCCCTTACCAGCCCCAGTAAGAAGTTGGAATCCCTCATGGAATCCTCCAAAGCTGGTTATGTAACTAAAAGTGCCATAGATTCCACAGACAACCACACAGCATTCTATAGTTATGTCCAGATTCTAACTGGCAATGCTCAGAAGCGCTCTGAGCTACAACAGAATGGCATTACTACACAGACCTCAGTACTGTACAAACATCCACAGACTGCCCAGGTTATGTCATGATATATAACCCCTACTGTACATGGCATGTGTAGCAATGTAACATATCACTGGCTTGTTATCAGATATGGTGACACTATTTATGGTGTACAGCACATATGCACCATGTCATGCATGACATATGTACAAAGGTTGACAGAGGTGTGGCTGACAGCACATTCACAGGGCCAGTATAGACATGTTGCTGTGATAACCTCATACATTTACCATTGTAACAGGATTTGTTGCAACATATATCCTATGAGAGATATGAGGTCAGTAACTGTCACGGCCTTCTCCATCTACAGACTGCAATCCTCACACTACCTTCTGCATTTCACAGATAGATGCACCATGGCTGACACATGAAAGCAAAGGCACAACACTGCCCAGTCTGCAGATGACCCTGCAGATGGGGATTCCTCATATACATAGAACTGACATGGCAGGTATTGCAACATGTACGACAGGCATTTCCAGAAAAACACTGTTAAACCAACATTACTCCAAATGCAGTATAGCAGCACTTACAGTCTGTTGTCAGGTCAGGCACATCTCCCTACTGTTCTTTGCCCTCTTTCCACAGTGAATGTTGTTAGAGGTAAATCCCCAATCCATCTGAGATGCTGTTTGCCAAACGGTAGATCTAGTTCCTGCTCACAGTGACTGAAAAGGGCCAACACCACCATGATGTTCCGAGGTATTGGAGTGTGTTTCCATGCATTTGGCTATGGGAATGTTACCACAGCTGTTCCAAATTCAATCAGCTAGGGGAGGGTTGCAATTCATGCAGAGGCCATCAGCTGATCATGAGCATCACTTAAATTACACATGCTGCTGCCTAAGCATAGCAGGTGTGGGCCTCCACATCCACCAGACAGGGGGTGGGGGAGGCAGACAGAGGCAAATACATGTCAGGGAGGGGTGGGTGAGTAAATATGAAGCATGTTTGTGTCACACACCTACCAGCACAGGGTATCAAATCCCCGACAACTAAGTTGTGCTATCACAGTTCAGTGCTGTTTTTGGATGTGCCACATGGGCTACCTGCTGTGGAGCACTCAAAACATATATGTGATGGTGAGTGACATCTGCAACAGGGATACGGTAGATATACGGTAGGTGACATACATGTGCCTGTCTGCATGAACAGGTGCCAGCATCATGACAGCCACACTCACACAGGGACGCTCACACATTGACACACTTGGCAGGGCCAGGAGTGCAACTCATCACTAGTGGGATTGCCACAACACATCAATGTGCAGGTATCACATGCACCACACAGGTCATACGGAGGTCGTATGGGTAAAGAGTATGAGAAGGTGTCAGACATCAGACAGCATGCTTCAGTATGCCCTGGGGGGTTGTACTGAGTGTGGATGTGGACATATGTACCATACAACACACACACGAACACACAGGGTGTCAGTTCTGACATGCATGGGTGCATGTCTGCACGGGTGTATGGTGGTTAACTGTGCCCACAGGCTGTACAAGGGTAGGTGATGAGTATACCTTGGCATCATGCCACATGACAATGGTCTGCATTGTGGCTCAGATCTGTAGTTTCTGCATTTGCCCACACAGGTGATTATTGCATCCCCCCATCCAGTCACCTGGGTGACTACTGTGTGTGGCCAGTGCTGTGCATCACTTGCCATGTATGTCTTCCTTAGTCCATGACATGGATGCTCTCTGGGACGTGCACACCTCCCACATGCATGTACAGTGACATGTGCTACTGTACCTGGGGTGTCTGGCCCATGTTGTGAAAACAGGTTATCATCAGATGTGCCAGTCTTGCCCACCTGTGGCAGGAACTGGTAATGCACTGTGAATGAGTAGCCTAATGCATTGCTCCATACACAGACATTGGAACACACACAAATCATCCAGAACTGCCATGGGTGGAGATGGAACCCTACCACCGTTCTAAATCACACTACAGCAGTACATAGTTACAGGATGTGCTACAGAGATTACTGGGCTATGACTTTCCCAGAGGTGTATTTCTAGGTGGGTGACATCAGCAGCCTTGCCAAAGTTGAGTATCTGAATTCTGAGGAGTGTGAGTACCCTAAAAAGCATTGTTCTCTAATCAGTCAAAGACAGACAGAGACACACAGATTCACACACAAACATAGTTGGCAAGTCTGAGGTTGGAATATCTACCTAACTACATTATCACACCACAGCAGTATGCAGTTACAGGACACGCTACGAAGATTACTGGTGTATACTCTTCCTAGAGGTATATGTCTAGGTGAGTGACATCAGCAGCCTTGCCAAAGTTGAGTATATGAATTTTACAGAATGTCAGTAGCCTAAAAAGCACTGCTCTCTCCTCAGTCAGACACACACAGACAGTTCCAGGTCTGAGGTTAGAACACCTACCCAAGTACTTTATCACTACAGTAATACGGAGTTACAGGACACGCTACGAAGATTACAGGGTCATGATTTTCCCAGAGGTGTATTTCTAGGTGAGTGACATCAGCAGCCTTGCCAAAGTTGAGTTTATGATTTGCATGGAGTGTGAGTAGCCTAAAAAGCGTTGCTCTCTAAGTCAGACACACAAACACAGATGCCAAATCAGGGGTTAGAACACCTACCTAACTACTTTATCACACTACAGCCATATGCAGTTACAGGACGCACTATGGAGATTACTGGGCAATGACTTTCCCAGAGGTGTATTTCTAGGTGAGTGACATCAGCAGCCTTGCCAAAGTTGAGTATATGAATTGTAAGGAGTGTGAGTAGCCTAAAAAGCATTTCTCTCTGCACAGTCAGAGACAGACAGACACACATACAAGCACAACTGCCAAGTCTGTGGGTAGAACTACTACCTAACTAGTTTATCACTACAGCAGTACACAGTTATGGGACGCACCATGGTGTTTACTGAACTACAGCTCTCCCAAAGGTGTATTTCACATTGGATGACCTCAGCAGGCTTGTCATAATACTGCTATTGGGAGAGCAGTGTGTGCATGGGCCATAAACAATCCATGTAGGGGTTGACATGCCACATGCGGGCACACACAGGGTCATATGTCACAGGTACGTGTATACAGCTACTAGATGACTACTTCCTTGTACAGTCATGTTGCACAGCTGGCACGTGCACCACATAGTCTGTCATGCTGACAGATACTGCTGGCTAGTATCTGCAGTGAGTGACATCTGCACCTCATCTGTTTGGGGCCCTTTGGCCATGTGCTTGGTGGGACAGGCCCAGATGGCTCCTTGTCACAGTCACCCTCTTCCACACATCTATGTCCATCTACTTTTGGCTTATTATAGTGTGTTGTCCTTACATATGTGTCTGTATTCCTATCCACTGTGTGAGAAAGGCAGGAGTGGTGCATACTGACATGTGTCTGCAATAAGAACTGCTACCGCCAGATATGTCTGGTCCACTGGTGTTTGCAGACATGGCTTTTATGTGTTTAAGTGTGTGAGCATGCTCAGTATGACCATCTGTACTGCATGTGTGGATCAAGTCCAGGTCATTTGTACTGTAGTGTTGACCTTTGTGTTGTACACTGACAGGTAGCATGCTGTGTCTGCAGGGTATCCATCGGTCATTTGGCATTGACTGTTGTTACATTTCTGCATAGCGGGGGGGACACCTGACTGTTTCTAAATTTCTACACAGGAGTGGGGGGGCACACCTGACTGTTACTATAAGTGTACACAGGATGGGGGGGGCACACCTGACACTTGTACAAATTTGCTAGGACTGTACTGGTATGTCAGGTACTTCATTTTAGTCTGTAGTCTTACCTATCATGCTGGCTAGAGGCATACCAGTGTACTACAGATATTAGCTTTAATTACCTACATATTAGATTCTGACTTCCTAGCCTTCACAACTTACATCAAACTGCCTGATCTGCTGTAGTCTGTCTGTGTAGGCCTGGGGGGTTTGGGGTTACTCATAAGGCTCAATCAGAGGCCATAGTACAGCATTTGTTTGTGTTTGTCTACACCTGTCCTGCTAGCTGAGACTGTTGTTGGGTATATGAACCTTCCTGACTGACATGTGTGGGTCTTATTGTCAAACATGTCACTCAGCCCATTTCCTGCAGTGTGTTTTCCTGTGTAGTACTGGATACTATGGTGGCTCCAGTATGTGTTACAGACGTCATGGTGCCACTGTTTGTCTACTGTTTGCTGCCATAACATTCGGCCACCCAATTCCCTTGCATGTTCACATCCATACCATAGCTACAGGTAAAAACAGATTCTACTCCATTTAGCAATTGGTAGTTTGACTGACTTACCTTGAGGGTGTTCCAGACTTGAGGATGGTGCTGGAGGGCTGCCTATGTCGGATGCATGTAGTACACTCCCTATACATGGAGGAGCACAGGTAGTGTCATGTTTGGCATCCCTTTTACTGTCTGTGCGAGTCAGAGAGAGGTGTCATTCCCTGGGTCCCTACTGTGTCAGTGCATATGCTATGCATTGCCTCTTTGCCAAGGTCAGGGCATACTGGGCACACCTTCTGCCTACTGGGACAGGCTCAGGTTTTCCTCCTACAAGTCACTCTGTACCTGTACAGGCCTTGGCACTGGTGGGGGCTGTGTGGCCCTGCCCCATGCTGTTCCTGCTGCAGCTGTTTCCACAAGATCATATTGTGTAGCATAGCACATACCATAACAATTTGGGTACATGTAACTGGTGAATACTGCAAGGCTCCACCGGATGTGTCCAGACACCAGAACCGTGACCTGAGCATCCCAAACATATGCTCTATTATATGTCTGGCCTGTGAGTGTACCTCATTATGGCGATATTGTTTAGGTGTGTGTGCATTTCTGATGGGTGTCATCAGCCATGGCTCCAGTAGGTACCCAGCATCCCCCATTAGGTGACCGTAGGGGATGTTCAGATTGGCAAATATGTGGTACAGCTGCATCAAATGCCATATGTGTGAATCGTCATAGCTTCCAGGGCAGCCACCACACACATTTATTATAATGTCCTGGGTATCACATACAACCTGGCAGTTGATGGTGGGGATGCCCCTGCTGTTGATGTAGGCCCTATCCTGCTCACTGGGTGGTGCTTTGATGCATATGTGCATGCAGTCTATAGCACCCATTACCCCAGGGTATTCTGCTATTTGGTGGAAGAGATGCATATTTCTGATCAACACCTCATGTGTGTTGAGGAAATGTACATGCTCACTGGCATGTGCTGACATGGCATCCAGGACCTGGTGGAATACTTTGGATGCTGTTGCCTGTGAGATCTCTATGATATCCCCAGTTGTTCTTTGGGAGGTACCTGTGGCTAGTATACCTAGGCCTACACACACCTTGGTATCCACTGGGATGAGTTTCCCTCGGACAGTTTGGTGTGTCAGGTGTGGCCGGCACAGCTCAACAATTTGCTGTAGGAGGTCTCTGTGCACCCTATAGCGCTCCACTATCTCCAGCTCATGTAGCCCCTGGTAGGTTACCCTGGGTCTGTACACTCTTCTTCGTCTCCTCATTGTGGCTTGTTTGGCAGCATTCACATCCTCAACACCCTCAGCCTCTTGCACATGTTGTTCTATGTTGCCTACTGCAGCCCATCTCATTTTGTAGGTTTGTTTGTTAAAATTTCCCCGCTTGTATACACCGGTTATGTAGAGTGTGGACAAACCAGAGGGGAAGGGGTTTGTTTAGTTTATAGTAGTGTTCTGGGCTGGGTTGGGCTGCTGTCTGTGTAATTGGTTGATTCTGATACATTTCTCCTGCCAGCTAAGCTAGTTCTCCTTGATTACCTTCATACTGCTGTTTTCCAGTCCCATTGCCTCCCTGTTTAAGCCCATGTGCGCACCGCACAAACGGAGTGCTCAGATGTGCACAGAGCTGCTATTTCCTAGTTTAACTTTCTTTTTCTTCCTGTAAAACCCAGTGCGCGGTGTGCACACCCGCTTACACTTTGTAAAGAGTGCTAGGCAGGTTTGGACACACCCCTAGCTTAGCTGTATTAAAATGTGGTAATTCTGAAAACCTGATTTTAAGATCTTGACTTTAAAAACAGACCCCCAGATTTACTAAACCTCTGTGCAGGACTAATCTAGTCCTGCACGGAAGCAGCAGTTGAGGACGGCAGTGTGCCATGCATATTAATGAAGGCATGCTACCTGATCTCCAATTACTACATGGAGCATGGACGAGTGCAGGGGGCATGTCTGAGAGCAGAGCTCTCAGAATAAACACGCCCCTGCAAAGTAAAACAGAAGAATGTGTAAATAAATGAGCGAGACAGCTCACAAGTGTCCACATATCCCCACCAACAGTCCCCATGTGTTCAACAGCAACAGTAGAGTCAAATAAAATGAAGAAACCCTATTGTTTATTTGTTTTAAAACCTTGAGTACAGCTAACCATAGGTGCGCGGGTTTGCCCATCGCCTAGCTACGGT